>NC_052159.1:874694-914694 GCF_902713615.1 Scyliorhinus canicula
GCAGGGGCGAGGGGGGCAGGGGCGAGGGGGGGCAGGGGCGAGGGGGCAGGGCGAGGGGGGCAGGGGCGAGGGGGGCAGGGCGAGGGGGGCAGGGGCGAGGGGGGCAGGGGCGAGGGGGGCAGGGCGAGGGGGGCAGGGGCGAGGGGGCAGGGGCGAGGGGGCAGGGGCGAGGGGGCAGGGGCGAGGGGGGCAGGGGGCCGGGGCGAGGGGGGCAGGGGGCCGGGGCGAGGGGGGCAGGGGCCGGGGCGAGTGGGGCAGGGGGCCGGGGCGAGGGGGGCTCGGGGGGCAGGGGGCTCGGGGGGCAGGGGGCTCGGGGGGCAGGGGGCTCGGGGGGCAGGGGGCTCGGGGGGCAGGGGGCGAGGGGGGCAGGGGGCTCGGGGGGCAGGGGGCCGGGGGGCAGGGGGGCTCGGGGGGCAGGGGGCGAGGGGGGCAGGGGGCGAGGGGGGCAGGGGGCGAGGGGGGCAGGGGCGAGGGGGGCAGGGGGCGAGGGGGGCAGGGGGCGAGGGGGGCAGGGGCGAGGGGGGCAGGGGGCGAGGGGGGCAGGGGGCGAGGGGGGCAGGGGGCGAGGGGGGCAGGGGGCGAGGGGGGCAGGGGGCGAGGGGGGCAGGGGGAGAGGGGGGCAGGGGGCGAGGGGGGCAGGGGGCGAGGGGGCAGGGGGCGAGGGGGGCAGGGGGCGAGGGGGGCAGGGGGCGAGGGGGGCAGGGGCGAGGGGGGCGGGGCGAGGGGGCGAGGGCGAGGGCCTAACACTTACCAGGGGGCGAGGGGGGCAGGAGGCGAGGGGGGGCAGGGGGCGAGGGGGGGCAGGGGGCGAGGGGGGGCAGGGGCGAGGGGGGCAGGGGGGCGAGGGGGGGCAGGGGCGAGGGGGGCAGTGGGGAAGGGGGGCAGCGGGGAAGGGGGGCAGGGGGCAAGGGGGGGAGGGGGGGCAGGGGGCGAGGGCCCATGCGAGGGGTGGGCAGGGGGGCCCGTGCGAGGGGGGGCAGGGGGGCCCGGGCGAGGGGGTGAGCAGGGGGGGACCGGGGGCGGAGGGGGGGGGCAGGGGGGACCGGGCGAGGGGGGGGGGCAGGGAGCGAGGCCCGGGCGAGGGGGGGGGGCAGGGAGCGAGGCCCGGGCGAGGGGGGGGGGGCAGGGAGCGAGGGGGGGCAGGGAGCGAGGCCCGGGCGAGGGGGGGCAGGGAGCGAGGACCCGGTGCGAGGGGGGGCAGGGAGCGGGGCCCGGGCGAGGGGGGCAGGGAGCGGGCGCCCGGGCGAGGGGGGGCAGGCAGGGGGGCCCGGGCGAGGGGGGGCAGGCAGGGGGGGCCGGGCGAGGGGGGGCAGGCAGGGGGGCCGGGCGAGGGGGGGCAGGCAGGGGGGGCAGGGCGAGGGGGGCAGGCAGGGGGGCCCGGGCGAGTGTGGGGCAGGCAGGGGGGCCCGGGCGAGGGGGGGGCAGGGGGGCCGGGCGAGGGGGGGGCAGGGGGGCCCGGGCGAGGGGTGCCCGGGCGAGGGGGGGGGGCAGGGGGGCCCGGGCGAGGGGGGGGCAGGGGGGCGGGCGAGGGGGGGGGCAGGGGGGCCGGGCGAGGGGGGCAGGGGGTCTGCGCGAGGGGAGCTGAGGGGGTCCGCGCGAGGGGAGCTGAGGGGGGCCGCGCGAGGGGAGCTGAGGGGGTCCGCGCGAGGGGAGCTGAGGGGGTCCGCGCGAGGGGAGCTGAGGGGGGTCCGCGCGAGGGGGGCTGAGGGGGTCCGCGCGAGGGGAGCTGAGGGGGTCCGCGCGAGGGGAGCTGAGGGGGTCCGCGCGAGGGGAGCTGAGGGGGTCCGCGCGAGGGGAGCTGAGGGGGTCCGCGCGAGGGGAGTTGAGGGGGTCCGCGCGAGGGGAGTTGAGGGGGTCCGCGCGAGGGGAGCTGAGGGGGTCCGCGCGAGGGGAGCTGAGGGGGTCCGCGCGAGGGGAGCTGAGGGGGTCCGCGCGAGGGGAGCTGAGGGGGTCCGCGCGAGGGGGGCAGGGGGTCCGTGCGAGGGGAGCTGAGGGGGTCCGTGCGAGGGGAGCTGAGGGGGTCCGCGCGAGGGGAGCTGAGGGGGTCCGCGCGAGGGGGAGCTGAGGGGGTCCGCGCGAGGGGAGCTATGGGGATCTGCGCGAGGGGAGCTGAGGGGGTCCGCGCGAGGGGAGCTGAGGGGGTCCGCGCGAGGGGAGCTGAGGGGGTCCGCGCGAGGGGAGCTGAGGGGTCCGCGCGAGGGGAGCTGAGGGGGTCCGCGCGAGGGGAGCTGAGGGGGTCCGCGCGAGGGGAGCTGAGGGGGTCCGCGCGAGGGGAGCTGAGGGGGTCCGTGCGAGGGGCGCAGGGGGTCCGTGCGAGGGGGGCAGGGGGTCCATGCGAGGGGGGCAGGGGGTCCGTGCGAGGGGAGCTGAGGGGGTCCGCGCGAGGGGGGCAGGGGGTCCGTGCGAGGGGAGCTGAGGGGGTCCGTGCGGGGGGAGCTGAGGGGATCCGTGCGAGGGGAGCTGAGGGAGTCCGCGCGAGGGGGGCAGGGGGTCCGTGCGAGGGGAGCTGAGGGGTAAGTGAGACAGGCAGGAAGAGGGGAAAGCTGTAATTGAAGCAAATGCAACACAAATTGCACGTAAACAGATCCCCTCTCGGATCAATTAACAGGCGCGTTGTGGGCAGCACAGTAGCACAAGTGGATAGCACTGTGGCTTCACAGCGCCAGGGTCCCAGGTTCGATTCCCCGCTGGGTCACTGTCTGTGCAGAGTCTGCACGCTCTCTTCGTGTCTGTGTGGGTTTCTTCCGGGTGCTCCGGTTTCCTCCCACAGTCCAAAGACATGCAGTTTAGGTGGATTGGACACGCTAAATTGCCCTTAAGTGTCCAAAAAAGGTTAGGAGGGGTTATTGGGATTATGGACTTAAGTGGGTCGGTGCAGACTCGATGGGCCGAATGGCCTCCTTCTGCACTGTATGTTCTATGTTTGAACTCTGGCACGGAGGGAATTTCAAACAAAAACAGGCCATACTGCACAATCGCAGCGGGTCTGACAGCGTCTGTGGAGAGAGAGCGGAGCTAACGTTTCCAGTCCGGATGACAGGAATGTTGACAGTTGTTTACTCAGCAGCATCCATTCTACATACAAATAAAAAAGATTTTCTCACATATTAAATATTGTCCTTTGAGTTAATCTGACCAGGTCGATCAGAGGTCAGAAGGACAGTGCTCCTCGTGTCTGCGTGGGTTTCCTCCGGCTGCTCCGGTTTCCTCCCACAAGTTCCTGAAATATGTGCTGTTAGGTCATTTGGACATTCTGAATGCTCCCTCTGTACCTGAACAGGCGCCGGAATGTGGTGACTAGGGGTTTCACAGTAACTTCATTGCAGTGTTAATGTAAGCCTACTTGTGACAATAAAGATTATCCAGGACAAAGCAGCCCGTTTGATTGTTCCTCCTGCCACATTCAAATCCTCCACCATCGATGAACAGTGGCAGCCGTGTGAACCTTTTACAAGATGCACTGCAGTAAGTCACCAAGGTTCCCCAGACAACACCCTCCAACCCCCCCATGATCACTACCATCTAGGACAAGAGCAGCAGATACCTGGGAACCCCACCACCCTGGAGGTTCCCCTCCAAGTCACTCACCACCCTGACTGGGAAATATATCACCGTTCCTTCACTGTCGCTGGGGCAACATCCTGGAACTCCCTCCCTAACAGCACGGTGGGTGTACCTACAGCTCAGGGACTGCAGCGGTTCAAGAAGGTAGCTCACCACCACCTTCTGAAGGGCAACTAGGGATGGGTAATAAATCCTGGCCTAACCAGCGACACTCACATCCCGTAAATGAATTTTTTAAAATGTCAATTCAACGTTATGAGCCAAGAGCTGGAAAGTGGGATTAGTGTAGCTTTAGTATAGTTTTGTCAGTGCAGACTTGATGGGCTGAAGGGTCTGTTCTGTACTGTATGAGTCTATGACTATGATGGGCTGAAGGGTCTGTCCTGTACTGTATGAGTCTATGACTATGATGGGCTGAAGGGTCTGTCCTGTACTGTATGAGTCTATGACTATGATGGGCTGAAGGGTCTGTCCTGTACTGTATGAGTCTATGACTATGATGGGCTGAAGGGTCTGTCCTGTACTGTATGAGTCTATGACTATGACACTTTACCACCTCATTCCCAGAAGCAGATTCAGCAACGCCTCCTTTCACACAGGACTGGAGGAGCCCTTCCCCTCTCTGCCCTTTACACTGATACTATCTCAGTCTATATTCAAGATAATTAAAGTCCCCCATTATAACTACTTTGTAATGTTTGCATCTCTATAATTTCCCTGCAGATTTGTTTTTCTACATCCTTCTCACTAGATGGTGTATGTAGACTACACCCATTCAATGTCATTCACCATTTTTGTTCCTTAGCTCTAGATTCTGTTGAGGGCAGCACAGAGGTTAGCACTGCGGTCTCACACGCCAAGGTCCCAGGTTTGATCCCGGCTCCAAGTCACTGTCCATGTGGAGTTTGCACATTCTCCCCATGTCTGCATGGGTCTCACCCCCACAACCCAAAAAGATGTGCAGGATAGGTGGATTGGTCACGCTAAATTGCCCCTTAATTGGAAAAAATAATTACGCACTCTAAATTTATTTTTAAATGAATCCATTCTATCCTTGAACCCCCTGGGACAGCCTCTTTCTCCAGCACTGGACTTCACCTTTAATTTAAAAAAACAGGGCACTCCAGCAGGCTGTTTGATCTGACAGCAGTGATGACACCTCTTGATGAACTGTTTTACAAATTGTTGGAGCTTAGTTGACATTCAATGCTGATTGGTGCTAACTGTTCTGGAATGTTTCTTCCTCTGTGGGGCTGTGTTTTGCTTTTAGGTTTGTTTTGAACAGAAGCTGGAAGGTCACAGCTCTGAATTCTCTCTCACCTGATGGATTCTTTCTGAGTTAGCATAGACCTTTCTCTCTGCACAGCCAGTTTGAGCTGCAAAGAAAATCCAGCACCAGCTGCAGGCAGGATCCATTGCTTAAAAACCCTTTATGAAATTTCATGTGCAGACCTCTGCTCTTAACTTGGACACAGATAAGAATTACACAGCCTGAGGTTGTTCTTTTGGAGTGAAGGCCCAGATTCAAAAAAGTTAAAGTTACTGTTCTATGTACTTCGCAGAGGAAATCTTACAGCCTGGAAGCACTGACTGAATTTTATCGCCAGAAGATCCTCATTAGCAATCAAATCGCTGGTTTCAGTCACTCCGCGTCCTGGAAGGACTGCCTCCTGCTGCAACGACTTCAACATCTGAAGCAAGGACATTCATCCCCCATTTCATACTTTAATTGTTATTGTTTTTACCCCTCCCCCTGTGTGTGTCTGTCCTGCGTGTGTTTAGGTAGAGGGTGGGACTGGAAAACGGGGAGGAGATGATTAGCCGGCCGTTACTATATTATAATTATTGCACATCTTATCTCTATTTTTATTATAAACAGTTGTTGTGATTCACTTAAAAATCTGACGCCTGTAAGTCATTGGAGCAGGCAAGGGCCAAAGAGCTCAGTAACTTTGTATAAATTGTTGCTCAGTTCACTTGTGCTGGGGTTCTGGGGCCTTTAGAACATAGATAGAACATAGAACAGTACAGCACAGAACAGGCCCTTCAGCCCTCGATGTTGTGTCGAGCCATGATCACCCTACTCAAACCCACGCATCCACCCCCCCCCTTAACCTTACTTTTTAGGACACTACGGGCAATTTAGCATGGCCAATCCACCTAACCCGCACATCTTTGGACTGTGGGAGGAAACCGGAGCACCCGGAGGAAACCCATGCACACACGGGGAGAACGTGCAGACTCCACACAGATAGTGACCCAAGCCGGGAATCGAACCTGGGACCCTGGAGCTGTGAAGCATTTATGCTAACCACCATGCTACCGTGCTGCCCAAACAAACCTGTTGGGGCCTGTCCTCATCCAGGTAACAACTGGGACAGACAGTCAGCAGCCTAGAGGAGAGGGCGAAAGGAGATTGAAAACAGAATGCAGCAACATATCTAAGAGCTAGTTTGGAGCTCCTGATGTATAAAGACATAAGAACTAGGAGCAGGGGTAGGCCATCTGGCCCCTCGAGCCTGCTCCGCCAGTCAATGAGATCATGGCTGATCTTTTGTGGACTCAGCTCCACTTTCCGGCCCGAACACCATCACCCTTAATCCCTTTATTCTTCAAAGAACGATCTATCTTTACCTTAAAAACATTTAATGAAGGAGCCTCAACTGCTTCACTGGACAAGGAATTCCATAGATTCACAACCCTTTGGGTGAAGAAGTTCCTCCTAAACTCAGTCCTAAATCTATTTCCCCTTATTTTGAGGCTATGCCCCCTAGTTCTGCTTTTACCCGCCAGTTGAAACAACCTGCCCGCATCTATCCTATCTATTCCCTTCATAATTTTATGTTTCCATAAGATCCTCCCTCATCCTTCTAAATTCCAACGAGTACAGTCCCAGTCTACTCAACCTTTCTTCGTAATCCAACCCCCTCAACTCTGGGATTAACGGACTGAATCTCCTCTGAACATCCTTCAGGTGACGTCAGTATTTAAAAATGACTCAGGGAAAGTGGAAGCAGCTGATTGGGTGAGTCCTCAAATATTTATTACATTTATTGCTTATAGATTGTAAGGTCTATATTTTGTGGTCTAGTTTGCAAGGTCTATATTTTGTAGCAATGAGGAGCAGGGAAGGAGGGCCCTAAAGTAATTGATATTATTTGACTTTAAATATTTTCCAAAAGGTTTAATTCAAACGGGTACGTCATGGCAGGAGAGCTCAAAGACTCTGGGTCTGTAAAGACTTAATTACCTGCAAATGCTTGCATTCAAAGCATTGTCTTGCATCTTTGACTTTGTCTATAACATAGGTGTTTCTGGAACATACCTCTTCATTCACCTGAGGAAGGAGCAGTGCTCCGAAAGCTAGTGATTTGAAACAAACCTGTTGGACTTTAATCTGGTGTGAGACTTCTTATTGAGGATGGGGATATTTGTGGAGCCTCGTCCTCCAGTGAGTTGTTTAATAGTCCACCACCATTCACGGCTGGATATGGCAGGGCTGCAGAGCATAGATCTGATGCGTTGATTGTGGAATTGTTTAGATCTATCACTTGCTGCTTGTGTTATTTGCTATGCAAATAGTCCTGTGTTGTAGTTTAACCAGACTGACACCTCACTTTTCGGTATGCCTGATGTTGCTCCTGGCATGCTCTCCTGTACTCTTCATTGAACCAGGGTTGATCCCCTGGCTACATAGAACATAGAACATTACAGCGCAGTACGGGCCCTTCGGCCCTCAATGTTGCGCCGACCTGTGAAACCATCTGAAGCCTATCTGACCTACACTATTCCATTTTCATCCATATGTCTATCCAGTGACCACTTAAATGCCCTTAAAGTTGGCGCGTCTACTACTGTTGCAGGCAGGGCGTTCCACACCCCTACTATTCTCTGAGTAAAGAAACTGCCTCTGACATCTGTCCTATATCTACTACCCCTCAATTTAAAGCTATGTCCCCCTCGTGTTGGTCATCACCATCCAAGGAAAAAGACTCTCACTGTCCACCCTATCTAACCCTCTGACTATCTTATATGTCTCTATTAAGTCACCTCTCAGCCTTCTCCTCTCTAACGAAACCAACCTCAAGTCCCTGAGCCTTTCCTCGTAAGACCTTCCCTCCATACCAGGCAACATCCGAGTAAATCTCCTCTGAACCCTTTCCAAAGCTTCCAAATCCTTCCTATAATGTGACCAGAACTGCACGCAATACTCCAGGTGCGGCCGCACCAGAGTTTTGTACAGCTGCAGCATGACCTCGTGGCTCCGAAACTCAATCCCCCGACTGATAAAGGCTAGCACACCATATGCCTTATTAACAGCCCTATTAACCTGGGTGGCAACTTTTAGGGATTTATGTACCTGGATGCCGAGATCTCTCTGTTCATCTACACTACCAAGAATCTTGCCATTAGCCCAGTACTCTGCATTCCTGTTACTCCTTCCAAAGTGAACCACCTCACACTTTTCCGCATTAAACTCCATCTGCCACCTCTCAGCCCAGCTCTGCAGCTTATCCATGTCCCTCTGTAACCTATAACATCCTTCAGCACTATCCACAACTCCACCGACCTTCGTGTCATCTGCAAATTTACTAACCCATCCTTCTACACCCTCTTCCAGGTCATTTATAAAAACGACAAACAGCAGTGGCCCCAAAACAGATCCTTGCGGTACACCACTAGTAACTGAACTCCAGGATGAACATTTGCCATCAACCACCACCCTCTGTCTTCTTTCAGCTAGCCAATTACTGATCCAAACCGCTATATCACCTTCAATCCCATACTTCCGCGTTTTCTGCAATAGCCTACCGTGGGGAACCTTAACAAACGCCTTACTGAAATCCATATACACATCAACCGCTTTACCCTGATCCACCTGTTTGGTCACCTTCTCAAAAAACTCAATAAGGTTTGTGAGGCATGACCTACCCTTCACAAAACCGTGTTGAGTCTCGCTAATCAACTTGTTCTTTTCAAGATGATTATAAACCCGATCTCTTGTAACCTTTTCCAACATTTTACCCACAACTGAAGTAAGGCTCACAGGTCTATAATTACCAGGGTTGTCTCTACTCCCCTTCTTGAACAAGGGGACAACATTTGCTATCCTCCAGTCTTCCGGCACTATTCCTGTCGACAAAGACGACATAAAGATCAAGGACAAGGCTCTGCCAATCTCCTCCCTGGCTTCCCAGAGAATCCTAGGATAAATCCCATCTGGCCCAGGGGACTTATCTATTTTTACACTTTCCAAAATTGCTAACACCTCCTCCTTTTGAACCTCAATTCCATCTAGCCTGGTCGACTGTACTCGAGTATTCTCCTCGACAACATTGTCTTTCTCCAGTGTAAACACTGACGAAAAATATCCATTTAACACTTCCCCTATCTCCTCTGATTCCACACACAACTTTCCACTACTATCCTTGATTGGCCCTAATCTTACTCTAGTCATTCTTTTGTTCCTGATATACCTATAGAAAGCCTTAGGGTTTTCCTTGATCCTATCCGCCAATGACTTTTCGTGTCCTCTCGTCACTCTTCTTAACTCTCCCTTTAGGTCCTTCCTGGCTAACTTGTAACTCTCAAGTGCCCTAACTGAGCCTTCATGTCTCATAAGCCTTCTTCTTCCTCTTGGCAAGTGCTTCCAACTTCCTTAGTAAACCACGGTTCCCTTGCTCGACAACTTCCTCCCTGCCTGACAGGTACATACTTATCAAGGACACGCAGTAGATGTTCCTTGAAAAAGCTCCACATTTCGATTGTACCCATCCCCTGCAGTTTCCTTCCCCATCCTATACATCCTAAATCTTGCCGAATAGCATCATAATTGCCTTTCCCCCAGCTATAATTCTTGCCTTGCGGTATATACCTATCCCTGCCCATCGCTAAGTAAACATAACCGAGTTGTGATCACTATCACCAAAGTGCTCACCTACATCTAAATCTAACACCTGGCCGGGTTCATTACCCAGTACCAAATCCAATGTGGCCTCGCCCCTTGTTGGCCTGTCTACATACTGCATCAGGAAACCCTCCTGCACACACTGCACAAAAACTGACCCATCTATAGTACTCGAACTATAGTATTTCCAGTCAATATTTGGAAAGTTAAAGTCCCCCATAACAACTACCCTGTTACTCTCGCTCCTGTCGAAAATCATCTTTGCAATCCTTTCCTCTACATCTCTGGAACTGGGTGGTAATGGTAGAGTGGGGGATATGCCGGACCATGAGGTTGCAGATTGTGGTTAAATACAATTCTGCTGATGCTGATGGCCCACAGCGCCTCATGGATGCAGTCTTGGGTTGCTAGCACGGTAGCATTGTGGATTTCACAGCTCCAGGGTCCCTATGACAACCTCCCTCCCAGGCCTGGATAGAGTGGACGTGGAGAGGATGTTTCCACTTGTAGGAAAAACTAGAAGCAGAGGACACCATCTCAGACTAAAGGGACGGTCCTTTAAAACAGAGAGGGGGAGGAATTTCTTCAGCCAGAGGGTGGTGAATCTGTGGAATTCTTTGCCGCAGAAGGCTGTGGAGGCCAAATCACTGAGTGTCTTTAAGACAGAGATAGATAGGTTCTTGATTAATAAGGGGATCAGGGGTTATGGTGAGAAGGCAGGAGAATGGGGATGAGAAAAATATCAGCCATGGTTGAATGGCGGAGCAGACTCGATGAGCTCAGTGGCCTAATTCTGCTCCTATGTCTTATGGTCACTTTAAGGGATGATGGTGGATAGGCAATGGCAAACATTTAAGGAGCGCAACGGCAAACTGCAACAATTGTTCATTCCTGTCTGGCATAAAAGTAAAATGGGAAAGATGGCCAAACCATGGCTTACAAGGGATATTAAAGATAGTATTAAATCCAAGGAAGAGGCATTCAAGTTGGCCAGAAAGAACAGCAGATCCGAGGATTGGGAGCAGTTTAAAATTCAGCAAAGTCGGACCAAGGGTTTAAGGGGAAAATAGATCAATTAAGACGGAAATAAGAGTACGAGACTAAGCTTGCAGGGAGCTTAAAAACTGACTGTAAAAGCTCCTATAGGTATGTGAAGAGAAAAAGATTGGTGAAGATAAATGTAGGTCCCTTGCTTTCAAACAGGGCAATTTATAATGGGCAACAAAGAAATGGCTGACCAATTAAATATATACTTTGGTTCTGTTTCAGAGGGCAACACAAATAACATACCAGAATTCTTTGGAAACAAGGTTTAGTGAGAGGGTGGAACAGAAGGGAATCAGTTTTAGTTGGGAAATGGGAGTTGGAGAAATTAATGCTATTGAAGACCGATAAGTCCCCACGGCCTCATAATCTACATCTCCGAATATTGAAGTGGCCGAGAAATAGTGGATGCATTGGTAGTCATCTTCCAAGATTCTATAGACTCTGGAACAGTTCCCACAGGTTGGAGGGTAGCTAATGTAAACCCACTATTTAGAAAGGGAGGTCAAGAGAAAACAAGGGATTATAGACCAGTAAGCCTGACATCAGTAGTGTATGCTTTCAGGAAGGAGTTAGATATAGCAACTGGAGAGAAGTGGATCAAACGATAACGGGGGAAGGTGGGATCCGGCTACTGAGTTGGACGATCAGCCACGATTGTAATGAATGGCAGAGCGGACTCGGAGGGCCGAATGGCCCACAAATTCGTCTTTTTTATTTAAAAAAGACCCTTTGATGTGGAGCATCAGCTCCTGGGATTTGCCGGATGTTAGTCCCTTGAGTTTCTCCAGTACTTTCTCTCAGCTGATATTAATTTATTTAAACTTCCTACATGGTTGTCTTCAATTTCTGATACGCAACTTGTGTCTCCTGCTGTCAAAGGCAGACACAAAATATTTGTCCAATGTCTGTTACTTCCCCATTCCCATGATAATTGCACCTGTCTCTATTTCCAAGGAACCAACATTTACTTTAGCTATTCTCTTCCTTATTATTTGTACGCTTGTAAAAGTTCTTCCAAGCTGTTTTTATGTTCCAGACTAGTTTATTCTCATTCTAATTATTCCCTTTTTATCAACTTTGTGATGGCCTTCTGCTGGTTTAACGATCGAAAATAGCAGGAGTAAACCATCGAGTTCCTGAGAGAAGGAAGGATAAGTATGGGAAGTTTCGGAAGCCTTCGAAAACGAGGGATATTGTGAACCTCGTCAAAGAAAAAGGAGGCTTTTGTACAGTCTAATGGGGGGGGGGGGAGACAGTCAAAACATTTGAGTATAAAGAAAGTAGGAAAGTACTTAAGGGGCTGGTTTAGCACAGGAGGCTAAACAGCTGGATTGTAATGCAGAACAAGGCCAGCAGCGCAGGTTCAGTTCGCATACCGGCCTCCCCGAACAGGCGCCGGAATATGGCGACGAGGGGCTTTTCACAGCAACTTCATTGTAGCCTACTTGTGACAATAAGCAATTATTATTAATATTAAGCGGGAGATTTTGAGGGCTAGGAAGGGTCATGAAAAGTCCTTGGCCAGTAGGATTAAGGTGAATCCCAAAGCTATTTATTCATATATAAAAAGCAAGAGGGTGGCCAGGAAAAGGATTGGACCACTTAAGGACAGTGGGGGGGGGAATCTCTGTGCTGAGCCAGAGGAAATGGGTGGGGTACTAAATGAGTACTTTGCATCAGTGTTCACCAAAGAAAAGGACTTTGTGGAAGATGATTCTTGGGTAGGGTGTGTGGACAGTCTGGGTCATGTTGAAATCAAACAGGAGGTGGTATTGGGTCTTATAAAAGATATTAAGGGAGATAAGTCTCCTGGGCCGGATGGTATTTAGCCCAGAATACTGAGGGAAGCAAGGGAGGAAATTGCTGCGGCCTTGACTGACATCTTTGTATCCTCATTGGCTACAGGTGAGATCCCAGAGGACTGGAGAATAGCTAATGTGGTACCGCTGTTTAAGAAAGGTAGCAGAGATAATCCAGGAAAATATATTGACATGAGGAGAGATTTCTTCACCCAGAGCCTCTTGTCAGTAGTAGGTAAATTATTGGAGAGAATTCTCAGTGACAGGATTAGCAATAGACAGAATGGCTTTGTGAAGGAGAGCTTGCGCCTCACTGACTCTTTCTTTTGTTAAATATTTTTTTATTCTCCTCCTTTTTCACATTTTCTCCCAAATTTACACCCACCAACAATAAACAATAATTAGTAACAAATATGTCAATCCCCATATCAATAACAACGATCCCATCCTCCCACCAAACCCCAAACATCAGCCCACATGTTCACATAAACAAATGACAAAAAGGAATTATGGATTACCCATAGCCACCATTAACACACACAGCCCCCCTCCCCCCAACCCCCCCCCCAAACTAATGTTCAATGTTATCCAGTTCTTGAAAGTGCATAATGAATAATGCCCATGAATTGTAGAACCCCTCCATCCTTCCCCTCAGTTCAAACTTAACCTTCTCAAGGGTCAGGTATTCCAACAGGTCCCCCCGCCACGCCAGGGCACAGGGTGGAGAGGCTGCTCTCCATCCCAGCAGGATCCGCCTTCGGGCGATCAACGAGGCGAAGGCTATGATATCTGCCTCCGCACCCGTTTCCAACCCTGGCTGGTCCGACACCCCGAATATGGCATCCCGAGGGCCCGGGTCCAGTTTCACGTGCACCACTTTAGAAATTACCCTAAAAACCTCTTTCCAGTATTCCTCTAGCTTTGGACAGGACCAAAACATATGAATGTGATTAGCGCCCCCACCCCCCCCCCATCCTTTGAGGTGGTGATCAAGATAATTGATGAGGGGAGGGCGGTGGATGTTGTTTACATGGACTTCAGTGAAGCCCCTGTTGAGGTGCCTCATGGCAGACTGGTACAAAAGGTGAAGTCACACAGGATCAGAGTTGAGGTGGCAAGAGGGATACAGAACTGACTCGGTCACAGAAGGCAAAGGGTAGCAGTAGACAGGTGTTTTTCTGAATGGAAGGTTGTGACTAGTGGTGTTCCACAGGGATCGGTACTTGGGCCTCTGTTGTTTGTGGTGTACATAAATTATTTGGAGAAAAATGTAGCTGGTCTGATTCGTAAGTTCGTGGATGACACCAAGGTTGGTGGAGTGACAGATAGTGTTGAGGATTGTCAGAGGATACAGCAGGACATAGATAGGTTGGAGACTTGGGCAGAGAAATGGCAGATGGAGTTTAATCTAGACAAATTTGAGGTAATGAATTTTGGTAGGTCATGCTGCAGTTGTATAGAGCCTTGGTATGGCCCCCGTTTGGAATATTGTGCACAATTCTGGTCGCCAGACTACCAGAAGGATGTGGAGGCTTTGGGGAGGGTGCAGAGGAGGTTTACCAGGATGTTGCCTGGTCTGGAGGGTGTTAGCTATGCGGAGAGGCTGAATAGACTCGGACTGTTTTCATTAGAATGACGGAAGTTGAGGGGCGACCTGATAGAGGTCTACAAGATTATGAGGGCCATGGAGTGGAGGGGAGGGCACTCTTTCCCAGGGTGGAGGGGTCAGTCACCAGGGGGCATAGGTTTAAGGTCCATGGGGCAAAGTTTAGAGGAGATGTGTGAGGCAGGTTTTTTTTACACAGAGAGTGGTGATTGCCTGGAACGTGTTGCCAGGGGAGGGTGTGGAAGCAGATACATTAACGGCGTTCAAAAGGAATCTTGACAAACACATGGATAGGATGGGGATAGGATGGGTATAGAGGGATACGGCACAAGGAAGTGCTGAGGGGTTTGGCCAAGGGTGGAGTCATGACCGGTACAGACTTGTTTTGTTGATTCCTTTTTCCGAATCATTATATTGTGAACAGCTGGGGCCCAAACACTGATCCTTGCAGGATCTCACTCGTCACTGTCTCCCATTCTGAAAAATACCCATTTATTCTTACTCTCTTTCCAAAAGATTCCCAATCCTCTGGTTTACGACTATTCTTTGCAACATTATAAGCCTCTTCTTTTGATTATAATGTGCTTTGGAAAGCATTATTTTTTTTGATGTGATAGCTCTTCAGGAATAACGTGGAGGGAGCGTTTTGAAAGAGGATTAACTGGTTTTCTGATTATGATGTCATAAGGTTTCAAGAAATACCCATGTGAGCTGGGGTTGCCATGGAAATGGATGCTAAGAAGCAATGGTTAAATAGAAAGCCCATTGCAGTGGATTGGGTCAACCCTGTATTTTATGTTTGCCAATTCAGAGCACACAGTAAACAAATACGGTTCTCTCTGATGGAACAGGTCCTGGTATTGAAGCAGATCTCTGAGAATGGAGCAGAGACTGTGTTACTGTGTGTGTTAAACAGTTGGAAAGAACAGAGTGCGGAAGACAGCCAGAGATTGCCCAAGACAGTTTCCAGAGCCTGCCAGACTGTTTAAAGGGGTCAAGAGAAGGGAGTCGCTGGGGATTCACGTGTCATCGGGATGTTTTGAATCAATGAGAAAGGGCTCGTAATCGTGTGCCATGTCGGTGATAAGTGTCCGGGGACTTTGGATGGAATATGGCTACTGGTGAATGTGACCGAAGGGCCAAAACGATTGAATGGGAAGCGAAAGACCCTAAATAGTAGAGGCCAAGTTTGAAAGACAGAGATTGTGCGTGGTCCCACTTCTGTACAGGAAGCAATGTAACTATGTGAGGCTTATCTTTGTTTATTGACTATTTAAACTGAAATTTACCTTTCTGTTTGAAACATCCTTCACCTGTTAATGTTTGAATTCGATTGATGATTTAAGGTGGTTTTAAGTTTTAAAAATGTCGCGTGATCGTGTGGGTTTCCTCCGGGTGCTCGGGTTTCCTCCCACAGTCCAAAGATGCGGTTAGGTCGATCAGCCACGCTAAATTGCCCCTTAGAGTACAAAGATGTGCAGGTTAGATGGGGTTACGGGGATAAGGCGGGGGAGTGGGCCTAGGTGGGGGTGCTCTTTTGGAGGATCCGTGCAGACTCGTTGGGCCAAATGGCCTCCTTCTGCACTGTAGGGATTCTATGATCATTATCTAATACTATGTTTAACCTCCCCAGTAAGCCACAAATGCATCTTTCTCACTGAATTTTGATTCTTCAATGAAATGAACAGGTGCTGGAATGTGGCGACTAGGGGCTTTTCACAGTAACCTCTTTTGAAGCCTACTTGTGACAATAAGTGATTTTCATTTCATTTCTCATTTTAATTTTGAATGCATTTATTTATGTTGAACACTGGGTTTTTTCTTGAAATGTTTTCCAATGTTTATTTACCATCATACCTTTTAGTCCATCTACCCAATTAACCTTAGCAAGATCTCTCTTCATATACATGTAATTGACATTTTTTAAGTTCAACATTTCTGATGAGCCCGGTGTCTGGGAAAATACTGTATTTTCTTTTGCTGTGATGTCCCTTTCAGAACCGAGTGGAGCGGGCTGACATGACCCCCCACATTTGGAGTATTGTGTGCAGTTCTGGTCACCTCATTATAGGAAGGATGTGGAAGCATTGGAAAGGGTGCAAAGGAGATTTACCAGGATTCTGCCTGGTTTGCAGGATAGATCTTATGAGGAAAGGTTGAGGGAGCTAGGGCTTTTCTCTTTGGAGCGGAGAAGGATGGGAGGCGACTTAATAGAGGTTTATAAGATGATGGGGGGAATAGATAGAGTGGACGTTCAGAGACTATTTCCTCGGGTGGATGTAGCTGTTACAAGGGGGCATAACTATAAGGTTCAGGGTGGGAGATGTAGGAGGGATGTCCGAGGTAGGTTCTTTACTCAGAGAGTGGTTAGGGTGAGGAATGGATTGCCTGTTGTGATAGTGGAGTCGGACACTTTAGGAACTTTCAAGCGGTTATTGGATAGGAACATGGAGCTCACCAGAATGACAGGGAGTGGGATAGCTTGATCTTGGTTTCGGACAATGCTCAGCACAACATCGAGGGCCGAAGGGCCTGTTCTGTGCTGTACTGTTCTATGTTTGGTGGTTTCAGAAATGCCCATGTGACCCGAGGTTGTCATAGAGATGGACAGTGAAGGGTAAATAGAAAGCAACGTGCAGTTTTGTTTTTTCAACCTATCTTTGTGATAGACAGTTCGGAACACAAGACCAGAAGAAATAAGGACAGACGTTTGCCGTCCAGCCTCGAGTCTAATCCACTATTACGGAGAATTGGGGCAAAGAACAAAGCAAGGTTCTCCCTTGATGGAACAGATTTCTGATGGTGGTCTTTGAACATATCCTGGTATTGAAACAGATCCAAGAATAAAGGGGACAGTACTATTGTGCGTCTTGTACAATTGGAAAGGACAGAAAAATCGAGCGATATAAGATTGGCAAGGCCCAGTATTGATTTGGGTGAGGCCAGAGCTGACCACGCTGCTGAAAGGACTCTCCCTCAATGATCACTTGCTAATGAGTATAATTGACCATCTAACAAACTCACTGGTCATAGGTTCTGTGGGTTCTGGCGAGGCTGATGAACTCAATCCTGAGGCCGCATCCTCGACCGCACACTTGGCAGGTGATTCTGGGAGGTGGGATCAATCCTTGGACTGTAGGTCACTGGTATTCCTTTTCCAAGCTTCTTCTCTGGGCCTCCTCTTGCCGTCGGGTGTGCTCGAAGAATTGTGTCCCTTCAATCATGAGGTTCCTCCAAGAAGATCCCTTCCGATCAAAGGTCTCCCTGGCGTCAAACGTCTATGGTGCATTTCTTGAGGTAAGCCTTCAGGGGGTCTTTGAAGCGCTTTCTTTGTCCTCCTCTTATTTGGAAGCCTTCCTTGAGCTGAGCAAAGAGGACTTGCTTTGGCAGTTGGGACTCTGGCATCCTAAGCCCAGTTGGTTTCGGATGATCACGGACTCGAAGCCGATGCTCTTCGCTCCTTCAAGGACACCGATGTTAGTACGCCTGTCCTCCCAGCTGATGTGAAGAATCCATCTCAGTGTTGATGCTATCTCGCCAGGGCTTTTAGGTGGTGTCTGTAAGTAATCCAAGTTTCAGAGTCGTATAGAAGAGTTGGGTGGCCGACTGCCTTGTACACGAGAATCTTGGTGTCAGCATGGATGTCGCGGTCGTCAAAGATTCTCGTCCTTAGGCATCCGAAGGAGGTTCCTGCCGATTGGACACAATGCGAGAGGTGGCTCCCCGGGTATGGGAAATGTTCCACGTCACATAGATACATAGAAGATAGGAGCAGGAGGAGGCCTTTTGGTTTTTCGAGCCTGCTCCACCATTCATCAGCACCCACTCGCCTCCCTGCTCCCCCCAGCCACTGTGCAGGGTAGGACGGTATTGGGGAATAATTAGATTAGCTGGCCGTTCTGTTATTATCATTACACGCTTATCTCTTCTCTTGTTGCAAATAAACAGTTTTAATGTTTTCCTGACAAATCTGGTGCCTGTAAGTTATTGAAGCAGGTCGAGGGTCAAAGATCTCAGGGAAAATACAAATTATCTTGGGACTCCGGGATCTATACATAGAAGATAGGAGCAGGAGGCCTTTTGGCCCTACGAGCTGCTCTGCCATTCATCACCATCATGGCTGACCATCCAACTCAATAGCCTAATCCTGCTTTCTCCCCATAGCCTTTGATCCCATTCTCCCCAAGTGCTATATCCAGCCGCCTCTTGAATATATTCAAAGTTTTAGCATCAACCACTCTTTGTGTGAATGTCACCTTATCTCTGTCTGAAATGGTTTACCCTGAATCCTCAGACTGTGACCCCTGGTTCTGGACACACCCACCATCGGGAACATCCTTCCTGCATCTACCCTGTCTAGTCCCTTTAGAATTTTCTAAGTCACTCTGAGATAGAACATAGAACATAGAACAGTACAGCACAGAACAGGCCCTTCGGCCCTCAATGTTGTGCCGAGCCATGATCACCCTACTCAAACCCACGTATCCACCCTATACCCGTAACCCAACAACCCCCCCCTTAACCTTACTTTTAATTAGGACACTACGGGCAATTTAGCATGGCCAATCCACCTAACCCGCACATCTTTGGACTGTGGGAGGAAACCGGAGCACCCGGAGGAAACCCACGCACGCAGGGGGAGGACGTGCAGACTCCACACAGACAGTGACCCAGCCGGGAATCGAACCAGGGACCCTGGAGCTGTGAAGCATTTATGCTAACCACCATGCTACCCTGCTGCCCCTAAAGAGAGCAAGAACATCCTTCCTCAGAGAAGGAGACCAAAACTGCACACAGCACTCCAGGTGTGGCCTCACCAAGGCCCTGTACAATTGCAGCAACACATCCTGCTTCTCTACTCTAAACCTCTTGCAATGAAGGCCATTAGATAAAAAGCAAATTACTGCAGATGCTGGAGTCTGAAACAAAAGAGAAAATGCTGGAAAATCTCAGCTAGTCTGACAGCATCTGCAGGGAGAGAAAAGAACAAACATTTTGAGTCCAATGACTCTTTGACAGAGTAATCGGACTCAAAACGTTAGCTCTTCTTTCCCTCCAGATGCTGCCAGACTTGCTGAGATTTTCCAGCATTTTCACTTTCGCCACCTGCTGCACCTGCATGCTTACCTTCAGTGAATGGTGCACAAGGACACCCAGGTTGTGCTGCACATTCCCCTCTCTCAATTTACAACAATTCAGGTTGGGAACAGTTCTCCTTTGATCCTGATGGAGAGAGACCCGGATCCTGCTCTGGGGTGGGTTAGTAAAGGACTTGAGTCTGGAGGTTGAGACTGATTGTTTGGCAGGTTTCTGCGACGGTGTTGGGCACGGCTTGGAGATTCTCTCCCAAGTGGAGATGGTGATGTCATCTATCAGTCAGTGTCATTTCCTTCCTGTATTTCAATTATTTGAGGTTGAAATGTGATCCGTCCTTTTTTTTTTAATTTGTGGGACGTAGGCATTGCAGACCCAGCATTTAATGGCCATCCCTAACTGTCCCTTGAAGGGCAGGTAAGACTCACCCACATTGCTGTGGGTCTGGAGTCACATGTAGGCCAGACCGGGTAAGGACAGCAGATTTCCTTCCCTGAAGGACATTAGTGAACCAGATGGGTTTTTAACGACAATTGACAATGGTTTTGTGGTCATCATTAGACTTTCAATTCAAGATATTTATTGAATTCAAATTTCACCACCTGAAGTGGTGGGATTTGAAGCTGGATGCCCAGAGCGTTACGCCAAGTCTCTGGTTTTACTGGTCCAGTGACACTGCTCTGCGCCACCACCTCCATCCTCTAGACGATGTCCACTCTACTTGCCCTTGACAAGGTGAAGGATGGTGGTGATGAAGATGGAGAGAAGGGTGGGGTGATGACACATCCCTGCTTGACCTAAGGTTTTGGTCTTATTTCCATTGGTGAGGACTGTCCTGGAGGACACGGAGGATGTTGATGAATTTCCCTGGACTGCCAGCCTTTTCACAGGGCCTTCCATAGCACTTCCCAATTGACTGAGTCAAAAGCCTTGGTCAGATCGATGAAGGTCATGTAGAATGGTGGATGCTCCAAAGATGTGCAGGTTAGGTGGATTGGTCATTCTAAATTGCCTTTAGTGTCCAAAAAGGTTTGGTGGGATTACTGGGTTACGGGGATAGGGTGGAGGTGTGGGACTTAAGTAGGGTACTCTTTCCAAGGGCTGGTGCCGACTCGATGGGCTGAATGGCCTCCTTCTGCACTGTAAATTCTATGATTCTATGATGTTGCTCCTGGCATTTGTCAAAGTTGCCGAGCAGTGAAAATCATGTCCTCTGCTCCAGTTTGGTAGGAAGCCACATTGGTTTTCCGGAAGGATTTGTTCAGAGACTGGGAGAAGGCAGCTCGCAAGGATTCGGGCAATGATCTTCCCAGCGATGGAGAGTAGGGAGATTCCTTGTTAGCTCCCACAGTTCGCTTTGTCTCCTTTCGTGAAGGTGTGGTGATGTCGGCATCTCTGAGGCCGGCAGGAATTTATTCTCTGTCCCAGATTTTCATCAATAGCTGATGGTGATGATGGATGATCTCTTCTCCAAGTTTGAAAGTCTCCGCTGGGATTCCGACCACTCCTGCGGCTCTTCCATTCTTCACGTGTTTAATGGCGGCCTTGACTTTGTCCACGCTTGGTGGAAGCACAAGATCAACTTTGATGGGGAGTAGGGGGATTTCCTCAAACACGCCCTCCTCTCTGGCTGCATCAGGGGCTGGTTTAGCACACTGGGCTAAATTGCTGGCTTTTAAAGCAGACCAAGGCAGGCCAGCAGCACGGTTCAATTCACGTACCAGCCTCCCCGAACAGGCGCCGGAATGTGGCGACTAGGGGCTTTTCACAGTAACTTCATTAAAGCCTACTCGTGACAATAAGCGATTTTCATTTCATTTCATGGTTTAGGTGTTATATGAAGTGCTCTCTCCATTGAAGGCCGAAGTTGTCTCTCAAGAAGGTTCCGTCTTTTCTCCGGACTGGCTCGAGGCAAAGGGTATTGATTCCATATATTGCCTTGGTGGCATTGAAGCAGCCCCGGGTGTCATGTTCATCAGTGAGGAGTTGCAGCTCCTTCACTTTCTCAGTCCACCGTTGGTTCTTGATTTCCCGAGTTCTTCTTTGTAGCTCCGCCTTGCTGATTATGTCATTCTGGGAGGACGGGTGAGCTGTGAGGATGCAGCAGAGATCCTTCAGTGCAATTTGTTAAAGTTGAGTGAATGGGCAAATGAATGGCAGATGCAGTATGATTTGGATAAATGTGAGGTTATGCACGGTATCAAAAACAGGAAGGCAGACTATTATCTGAATGGCCATTAATTAGGAGAGGGGAATGTGCAACGGGACCTGGGTGTCCTCATACACCAGTCACTGAAGGTAAGTATGCAGGGGCAGCAGGCGGTAAAGGCAAATGTTATGTTGGCCTTCATTGCGAGAGGATTCGAGCACAGAAGCAGGGATGTCTTGCTGCAATTATACAGGGCCTTGGTGAGGCCACACCTGGAGTATTGTGTGTAGTTTTGGTCTCCTTCTCTGAGGAAGGATGTTTTCCCTATAGAGGGAGCGCAGTGAAGGTTTAGCAGGCTGATTCCTGGGATCACCAAGGCGACTTACAACACCAGGTTAAAGTCCAACAGGTTTGTTTCGAATCACTAGCTTTCGGAGCGCGGCTCCTTCCTCAGGTGAATGAAGGGGTGGGTTCTTACTGTGCCCACCCCAGTCCAACGCCAGCATCTCCACATAATGGATGGAAGGGGTATTGAGTACAAGAGTTGGCAGGTCATGTTACAGTCGTATAGGACTTTGGTTCGGCCACATTTGGAATACTGCGTGCAGTTCTGGTCGCCGCATTACCAGAAGGATGTGGATGCTTTGGAGAGGGTGCAGAGGAGGTTCACCAGGATGTTGTCTGGTAAGGAGGGCGCTAGCTATGAAGAGAGGTCGAGTAGATTAGGATTATTTTCACTAGAAAGACGGAGGTTGAGAGGGGACCTCATTGAGGTCTACAAAAATCATGAGAGGTATAGACAGGGTGGATAGCAAGAAGCTTTTTCCCCCCCAGAGTGGGGGACTGAATTACATGGGGTCACGGGTTCAAGGTGAGAGGGGAAAAGTTTAAGGGAGATGTGCGTGGTAAGTGCTTTACGCAGAGGGTGGCATGTGCTTGGAACGCATTGCCGCCGGAGGTGGTAGAGACGGGCACGATAGCGTCATTTAAGATGTATCCAGACAGATACATGAATGGGCAGGGAGCAGAGGGATACAGATCCTTAGAAAATAGGCGACAGTTTTAGATAGAGGATCTGAATCAGCGCAGGCTTGGAGGGCCGAAGGGCCTGTTCCTATGCTGTAATTTTTCTTTGTTCTTCGATTCCTGGCATGGCAGTACTAACGTACGAGGACAGATTGAATGGGTTAGGAGTATAATCATTGGGAGTTGAAGGATGAGTTTCTAATATGACTAGATAGGGTAGATGCCAGAGGATGTTCCCAATGATGGGGTTGTCCAGAGCCAGGAGTCACAGTCTGAGGCACTTGGGGTGAAGGGGATCAAAGGATATGGAGCAAAAGCGGGATTAGGCTATGGAGTTGGATGATCAATAATGAATGGCAGAGGAGACTCGAAGGGTCAAATGGCTTCCTCCTGCTCCTATTCTCCCTGTTTCTATGTTTTGCTAGGCGCAGAGGGCTTTCCACTTCTCGTCATAGAGTCCTACAGTCAGAAAAGGCCCTTCAGCCCATCGCATCTGTGCCAGTCAAAAACAACCACTTAACTAATCTAATCCCATTTCCCAGCATTTGGCCCATAGCCTCGGGATCGCAATGCACATCGAAATCCTTCTTAAATGATATTAGGGTCTCTGCCTCCACCAAGCTTTCAGACAGTGAGTTTCAAACTCCCCCCCCCCCCGCCCCCCTCTGGGTGAAAAGGCGTTTCCTCACATTTCCTTCACATTAAATCTATGCCCCTCTACTAAGGGGAAACCTTTCTTCCTGTCGACGAGGTCCTGGATGGTGTGATTGTTGTCGAACCAGACTTGTTGTTTCTTGGTCTTGTAGCCGATGGTTTCTTCACAGCTCGAGATGACGACTGCCTTCAGCTCTTTCCAGTTTTCCTCCACTCCATTAGAATGGACACTTGGAGGTTCACTAGCATGCTTGGCTCTTGAAGCCACTCAACGTTGATTTTTTTTTCTGAGCTGTTTCTTCATCTTTGTGGGCAGTATGGTAGCACAGTGGTTAGCAGTTGATTCACAGCTCCAGGGTCCCAAGTTCGATTCCCCGCTGGGTCACTGTCTGTGTGGAGTCTGCGTGTTCTCCCCGTGTATGCGTGGGGTTCCTCCGGGTGCTCCAGTTTCCTCCCACAGTCTAAAAGATGTGCAGGTTAGGTGGATTGGCCATGCTAAATTGCCCTTAGTGACCAACAAGGTTAGGTGGGGTTACTGGGTTACGGAGATAAAGGGGGATAGAGTGGAGTTGTGGGGTTAAGTAGGGTACTCTTTCCAAGGGGCAGTGCAGACTCGATAGCTGAATGGCCTCCTTCTGCACTGTAAATTCTATGATTCTATTCTATCTTCGGCTGCCTTCTGGTACCGTTTGATGGACATAGGAGATGAGTCAGTGATCTGTCCAACAGTCGGCTGCACTGGTCATCACTTTGGTGATGAGGGCACCCTTTGACCTCAGGATTGGACGATGATGAAGTCGATCATGTGCCAGTGCTCTTTGATCGTGAACAACTCCAGGAAGTCTTGAACTTGCCGTTATGACAGAACAATGCATTAGTGATAACCAGCTGGTGTTCTGCTCATTTGACGCGTGGGAAAACCCAATTGGTGTTGCAATTCCCAATTCCTTCCTTTCCAATGGTTCCTTTCCAGATTCGGGAATCCTTTCCAACCCTGGTGTTGAAGTCTCCAAGGAGAATGATCTTACCTTCCTTAGGAATGTTGGAGTGTATGATGTCCAGAGTGGAGTAGAAGCCTTCTTTGGACTCAGCATTGGGATGAAGGGTTGGGGCGTAGGCACTCACGGCCATTGCCTGCTGGTTCTTGGCAAGTTGGAAACAGAGGATCATGAGGTACCGTTGATGTTTCAAGGGAACTCAGTCGTTGGCGCTTTGGTTCTGGATGGTGAACCCAATGCCATGCGTCTTGGGCAGATCCTCACGTTTGCCTCTCCAGAAGAAAGTGTAACCACCACCACCTTCCCTCAGCTGCCGTCGCCTGCTCTTTGGGTCTCTTGCAGGGCAGATGGAATATACCTGCTGGTGAATGTGGCTCAAGGGCCAAAACGTTTATTAGATCTAAACAATTAATCTCTACTTGTACAATTCGTCACTAATTTAGCTATCTTATTGTGGATGATCCACATTTCCAGATCAAGTGGCTTCAATTTTATTTTTTAAATACTATTTCCTGCATGGACCTTATTTTCTTCTGCACTAAACTGTGCCTTCCTGTGCCACACTGCTTGCCAGCATTGATATACTTCTGGTGCCACGCAGCTTGCCTGCATCAATTTTTTTTAGCCCGCAGGGACTCGTTTAGCACAGGGCTAAATCGCTGGCTTTTAAAGCAGACCAAGGCAAGCCAGCAGCACGGATTCAATTCCCGCACCAGCCTCCCCGAACAGGTGCCGGAATGTGGCGACTAGGGGCTTTTCACAGTAACTTCATTTGAAGCCTACTCGTGACAATAAGCGATTTTCATTCATTTCACACAGCTTGCCCGCATCGATATACTTCTAGTGCCACACAACTTGCCCGCATCGATATACTTCTGGTGCCACACACTTGCCCGCATCGATATACTTCTAGTGCCACACAGCTTGCCCGCATCGATATACTTCTAGTGCCACACAACTTACCCGCATCGATATACTTCTGGTGCCACACACTTGCCCGCATCGATATACTTCTAGTGCCACACAGCTTGCCCGCATCGATATATTTCTAGTGCCACACAGCTTGCCCGCATCGATATATTTCTGGTGCCACACAGCTTGCCCGCATCGATATACTTCTGGTGCCACACAGCTTGCCCGCATCGATATACTTCTAGTGCCACACAGCTTGCCCGCATCGATATATTTCTGGTGCCACACAGCTTGCCCGCGTCGATATATTTCTGGTGCCACACAGCTTGCCCGCGTCGATATATTTCTGGTGCCACACAGCTTGCCCGCATCGATATATTTCTGGTGGCACACAGCTTGCCCGCATCGATATACTTCTGGTGCCACACAACTTGCCCACATTGGTATACTTTTCAATTGCCTAAATTTTATCAATTTCCAAATCTCCCTTCAGTGAATCCTACCCCCCTCCCCGCCTGATAGTTTAAAGCCACATTCTCCATTCTGACACATCTGTTAGAGCACTCTCTCCTTGCTGTCACAATCCATGCCATAATGTGGAGATGCCAGCGTTGGACTGGGGTGAGCACAGTAGGAAGTCTTACAACACCAGGTTAAAGTCCAACAGGCTTTTTTCGAGTCACTAGCATTCGGAGCACTGCTTCTTCCTCAGGTGATTGAAGAGGTGGGTTCCAGAAACATATATATAGACAAAGTCAGAGATGCAATATGATACTTTGAATGCAATTAATTAAGCAGGTAATTAATTTGCAGGTAATTAAGTCTACAGGTCCAGGCGGAGCAACTGGAGAGAGGGATAATCCCAGGTTAAAGAGGTGTGAATTGTCTCAAACCAGGACAGTTGGTAGGATTTTGCAAGCCCAGGCCAGATGGTGGGGGGTGAATGTAATGAGACATGAAACCAAGGTCCTGGCTGAGGCCGTACTCATGTGTGTGAAACTTGGCTATAAGTTTCTGCTTGGCGATTCTAGGGCAGTTGACAATGGTTTTTTGGTTTCCTGCTCGAAATGAGCATTGAGTTCATCGGGGAGCGCTTCTGCCGGAGATTATACTCGTCTTTGCTTTGTCACCCGTTATGTTGTTTAAGCCTTGCCACAACTGATGAGAGCCCGTGTAGTTAGTCTGTGACTCGAGCTTAGTCTGGTATTGTCTCTTGGCATCCTGATGGCTTTGCAGAGGTCGTACATGAATTTCTTGTATAGGTCAGGGTCGATTGTCTTGAATGCCTTAAACCTGCCCTTCAGTAGGGAGCAAATCTCCCAGTTACACCATGGTTTCCGATCGGTCCATATTCAAGGAGTCAGCAGCGAACCTAAACGAGAATGCACGACCATCACAGACTTCATCAGCAAGTGTGTAGAAGTATGTAATCTTCTACACACTTGCTGATGAAGTCTGTGATGGTCGTGCATTCTCGTTTAGGTTCGCTGCTGACTCCTTGAATATGGACCGATCCATTGACTCCAAGCAGTCACATCGGAGCTCTTCCATTGCCTCGGACTGGTATCTCCTTCTGATACAGACCTTGCTCATGCTATCAGCCACGTACTCGCAGGACAGCACTAATCAATCAATGTCCCTTCTTGTCACGAATGCTCAAGAGTGGGCTGCACGCTGGTTGGCGCTGCTGCCTCCACCTGGGTTCGATTCCAGCCTTAGGTGGCTATCTGTGTGGAGTTTGCGCTTTCTCCCCGTGTCTGCGTGGGTTTCTTCTGGGTGCTCCGGTTTCCTGCCGTGGTCCAGGGATGTGCAGGTTGGGTGGCTTGGCCATGATAAAGTTGCCCCTTGGTGTCCAGAGATTTGGAGATTGGGTGGGTTCATGGGTGTAGAGGGGGTGTTCTTTCAGAGTATCACTGGAGTTTCGATGAGCCGAATTGCCTCCTCCTACACTGTAGAAGAAGGATATGGAGGTTTTGGAGAGGGTGCAGAGGGGGTTTTCCAGGATGTTGCCTGGTCTGGAGGGTGTTAGCTATGTGGAGAGGCTGAATAGACTCGGGCTGTTTTCATTAGAAAGACGGAGGTTGAGGGTGACCTGATAGAGGTCGACAAGGTTATGAGGGCCATGGAGTGGAGGGGCAGGCACTCTTTCCCAGGGTGGAGGGGTCAGTCACCAGGGGGCAGAGGTTTAAGGTCGGTGGGGCAAAGTTTAGAGGAGATGTGCGAGGCAGGTTTTTTATGCAGAGGGTGGTGAGTGCCTGGAACGTGTTGCCAGGGGAGGCTGTGGAAGCAGATACATTAACGGCGTTCAAAAGGCATCTTGACAAACACATGGATAGGATGGGTATAGAGGGATATGGCACAAGGAAGGGCTGAGGGTTTTGGCCAAGGGTGGTATCATGACCGGTACAGGCTTGGAGGGCCGAAGGGCCTGTTCCTGTGCTGTATTATTCTTTGTACCACCTTCAAAGATCTATTTGGGGGAGACAGTGGCATAGTGGTATTGTTACTGGGCTAGTGATCCAGCTTTTTCTCTGGGGGCACGGGTTCCAATCCCACCAAAGGCAACTGGTGGGATTTAAATTCAATCAATAAATCTGAACCATTCTATGATTCATAAAATCACTGTTATCATCATAAAAACTCGTCTGCTTCACTGACGTCTGTTAGGGAAGGAAATCTGCCGCCCTTACCCCATCTGACCTACAAGTGACTCCAGACCCACAGAAACGTGGTCAACTCTTAACTGCCCTCTGAAACGATGGAAAAAGCCACTCAGTTTATGGGCAATTAGGGAGTGGCAATAAATGCTGGCCCAGCAATGCCTACGTTCCATGTCTTTGCACACTCTTTAGGACTATTAAGTCTTTATTGCCTCTTATTCGTTCTGGCAAAATGCACCATTACCTCACACTTCACTGTTTGCCACTCCTCCAAGTTTGGTATTAACGGCAAATTGTGAAATGTTATTTTGTGTTCCAATATCCAAGTCATTTATATTGATTTTAAAAAGTGGTCTTAGCACTGACCTTTGGGGAACAGGACTGTTGACCCTCCACCCCTCTAGAAAGAAAACATTTACTATGACTTGATGGTTTGCCCTTTAGCCAATTACGTTTCTATCCAAGCTGACACTGACCCTCCTATTCTGAGCTTCAATTTTGTTCACTGGCTTTTCACCTGGATCTTTGTCAAAGGCTTTCTTCAAATCCACACAAACAACATCCACCGCATTCTCTTCATTAACCTTCTCTGTTACGTCATTCAAAAAGTCAAACACAATTACAGCCTTTTACAAATCTACACCGCTCTCCTTAATTAACCCAAACCTCTCACACCAACCATTGATTCCCCCCCCCCCCCCCCCCCCGATTATTGTTTCTAAAACCCTACGCACCATTGATGTTAAACTGACTGCTTTGTAGTTACAAAGAATGTCTTTTCATTCTTTCTTGAATAAGGTTCTCCCAGGACCCACTCTCCAAACCTCGTGTCCACCCCCTGTATCTGGGGAACAGCGGAAGATTATGACAAGTCCTTCCACTGTCTCCACCTTCACTTCCTTTAGCAACCTGGGATGGGTGACATCCTGGCCAGGCAACTTATCCACTCCAAGTACTCGAGTCTTTCCAATATATCCTATCAACTTTCACCCCAACCAATATGACCATCATCTCTGCTCCAACCAATAATTTTGTCAGCATTTTCTTCCTCAATCAACAACAACACCAAGTACTTACTGAGTACTTTAACCTTCACCTGTGCCTCTCTCAGCACATTTATCCCTTTATGAGATGTGGGTGGATTCTGCTAGCTGGGCCAGTATTTATTGCCCTAATGCCCTTGAGAAGGTCTGATAGGTCCCCTTCCTCCTGATTATTTACATACTGGTAAATTTCGGAATTCCCTTTAATGCAGCAGTTTTATTCTCATTCTCTCTCAGTCTTTCATTTTCCTCTTCACCTCCTCTCTCAATTTGGCCTGGTTCTTGTTTGAAGAATTCACCTGACATGCATCATAAACCTTCCTTTGTTGTGTCATTTTTATTTCTATCTCCCTCGCCACCCAAAGAGTTTTCTGGCTTTGGTCCCCTTACCCTTGTTGAACGTACCTTGCCTGTACCGGAAACATCTCCTCAATAACCATCACTAATTGTTCTGTAACAAACTTTCCTGCCAAGCCATTGGTTTCATTTTACCCTGGCTAGATCCCCTCTCACCCCATTCAAATTAGCTCTTTTCTCATTTCAAAGTCTGATATGTCCTTTGTTCTTCACCATTACTAAACTAAACTTTATGATACAATGATCGCTCTCACCCAAGAGTTCCTCCACAGGCACTTGCCCCACCTCATTCCCCAGCATTGCCTCTTTTCCAGTTGGATTGTCAGCATACTGATCAAGGACATTGTCCTGAACACATTTCAGATTTTCCACCGCTTCCTCTCTTTACTCTAACATTATCCCAATCGATATTTGGGTCATTTCACTCTTTGGTTCTTGCATTTCTCTGCAATTTTCCCAGATTTGTTCCTCTCTCGCTCCCATCTCAGTTCTCGACTTAAGCAAATAAATTCTGTCCTTTCCCCCTCAAAGACATCCACTCTTACCAACATTGCAATGTCTTTAATCAATATAACCCCACACCACCACTCCCTCTTTCCTAAACATTAAGCCCTCAGTTCTCGCCATTTTTCCTTTTTATCACTATCTCACATTCTCACATAGCTGCTTGTAGCTCACAAAACTTATTCACCACGTGCTGAGTTTGCAGACATGCATGATCCTCGTTTTCCTTGTAGTCTTTCTTAGTTCCCTGCTACCTCATATGGATCCACTTCCTTCTCCAGTGCTGTCCAACACTCTCACTTCAGCATCTTATTCCTCTTTACTGCATCCAGACGCCGGTCTCCACTTCCTGCCAACTTAAGTTCTCCCCCAGCTTCACCAATGAATCGCCCCAAAAGGACATTGGTCCCAGTCCAGTTGAGGTGGTAATTGTCTCATTTGAATGCATACCTCCTGCCCAGACTCATCCCAATGCCACCATAACTTAAAACACCTCCCCCTGCACCATGCCTCAAAAGTCAAACATTGATCCTCCCATCTTCCTATTTCTACTCTGGCGAGCACAGGGCACTGGCAGTAATCCAGAATTACTACCCTTGAGCAAGGGCAGCACAGTGGCACAGTGGGTTAGCACTGCTGCCTCACAGCACTGAGGACCCGGGTTCAATCCCGGCTCTGGGTCACTGTCCGTGTGGGGCTTGCACATTCTCCCCGTGTCTGCGTGGGTTTCACCCCCACAACCCAAAAGGTGTGCAGGGTAGGTGGATTGGCCACACTAAATTGCCCCTTAATTGGAAGAAAAATTATTGGGTTTTCTAAATTAAAAAAAAAAGAATAAAAATTACTTCCCTTAAACTCCTACTCTTACTCCACAGCACCTGAAAATCTTATCCAGGATCTTGATATCTGGCCTCTCTTAGTGTACGTTACTGGTCCCAATGTGTACAACTTCAAACACACTCCCTTCCTTCTGCAGAATATTCTGCACCCTCTCGGTGATGACCTAAACCCTGGCACCAGGAATGTAAAACAGCACGTGGAGCTCACAATACAGTTACAGAAACGACCGCCTGTTCCCCCAACAATGGAATCTCCTGTAAATACTGCTATTATTATTATATTCTATATTTTGCCGTTCCTTGCTCATTAGCGCCATGGTCTGGACTGTACTCATTCAGGGTGCCGTTACTCCCAGCAGTCTCCAATACGGGGTATCTGTTTGAGAGTGGCACACACCCTGAAGATACCTCCACTTCCGACACATCCACCTACTGTTTCCCATCTCCTACCCTGACCTTTCCCTGCCTGCGGGATGACTACCTCCTGAATGTACAATCCAGGAAATTCCACAATGCTCCGCAGTGACATCAGCTGTCCCACGTTTGGAAATCCTGAGCTTGAGCTCAAGCAGCTGGAAACACTTCCGACATACCTGGTCCCTCAGGTGGCAGGTTACCAGACCAGACCCCAACTTTTGTTATGATACTGGACGGGAACCCAAAACAATTTTTAATTTGTAGAAGTGTGAGGAAAGGATAATTCACCTCAGCAGTGATGACTCTGACCAATAGGTATTTATATAAAAACAAAACTTTAATTTAAGCACAGAATTAAGAACATAAGAACTAGGAGCAGGAGTAGGCCATCTGGCCCCTCGAGCCTGCTCCGCCATTCAATGACATCATGGCTGATCTTTTGTGGACTCAGCTCCACTTTCCGGCCCGAACACCATAACCCTTAATCCCTTTATTCTTCAAAAAACTATCTATCTTTACCTTAAAAACATGTAATGAAGGAGCCTCAACTGCTTCACTGGGCAAGGAATTCCATAGATTCACAACCCTTTGGGTGAAGAAGTTCCTCCTAAACTCAGCCCTAAATCTACTTCCCCTTATTTTGAGGCTATGCCCCCTAGTTCTACATTCACCCGCCAGTGGAAACAACCTGCCCGCATCTATCCTATCTATTCCCTTCATAATTTTAAATGTTTCTATAAGATCCCCCCTCATTCTTCTAAATTCCAACGAGTACAGTCCCAATCTACTCAATTTCTCCTCGTAATCCAACCCTTTCAGCTCTGGGATTAACCTAGTGAATCTCCTCTGCACACCCTCCAGTGCCAGTACGTCCTTTCTCAGGTAAGGAGACCAAAACTGAACACAATACTCCAGGTGTGGCCTCACTAACACCGTATACAATTGCAGCATAATCTCCCTAGTCTTAAACTCCATTCCTCTAGCAATGAAGGACAAAATTCCATTTGCCTTCTTAATCACCTGTTAACCAACTTTTTTGCGACTCATGCACTAGCACACCCAGGTCTCTCTGCACAGCAGCATATTTTATTATTTTATTTAAATAATAATCCCTTTTGCTGTTATTCCAACCAAAATGGATAATCTCACATTTGTCAACATTGTATTCTATCTGCCAGACCCTAGCCCATTCACTTAACCTATCCAAATCCCTCTGCAGACTTCCAGTATTCTCTGCACTTTTTGCTTTACCACTCATCTTAGTGTCATCTGCAAACTTGGACACATTGCCCTTGGTCCCCAACTCCAAATTATCTATGTAAATTGTTAACAATTGTGGGCCCAACACTGATCCCTGAGGGACACCACTAGCTACTGATTGCCAACCAGAGAAACACCCATTAATCCCCACTCTTTGCTTTCTATTAATTAACCAATCCTCTATCCATGCTACTACTTTACCCTTAATGCCATGCATCTTTATCTTATGCAGCAACCTTTTGTGTGGCACCTTGTCAAAGGCTTTCTTCAAATCCAGATATACCACATCCATCGGCTCCCCGTTATCTACCGCACTGGCAATGTCCTCAAAAAATTCCACTAAATTAGTTAGGCACGACCTGCCCTTTATGAACCCATGCTGCGTCTGCCCAATGGGACAATTTCCATCCAGATGCCTCACTATTTCTTCCTTGATGATAGATTCCAGCATCTTCCCTACTACCGAAGTTAAGCTCACTGGTCTATAATTACCCGCTTTCTGCCTACCTCGTTTTTTAAAACAGTGGTGTCACATTTGATAATTTCCAATCTGCCAGGACCACCCCAGAGTCTCGTGAGTTTTGGTCAATTATCACTAGTGCATTTGCAATTTCCCTAGCCATCTCTTTTAGCACTCTGGGATGCATTCCATCAGGGCCAGGAGACTTGTCTACCTTTAGCCCCATTAGCTTGCCCATCACTAACTCCTTAGTGATAACAATCCTTTCAAGGTCCTCACCTGTCATAGCCTCATTTCTATAAGTCATTGGCATGTTATTTGTGTCTTCCACTGTGAAGACCGACCCAAAAAACCTGTTCAGTTCCTCAGCCATTTCCTCATTTCCCATTATTAAAACTCCCTTCTCATCCTCTAAAGGACCAATATTTACCTTAGCCACTCTTTTTTGTTTTATATATTTGTAGAAACTTTTACTGTCTGTTTTTATATTCTGAGCAAGTTTACTCTCATACTCTATCTTACTCTTCTTTATAGCTTTTTTAGTAGCTTTCTGTTGCCCCCTAAAGATTTCTCAGTCCTCTAGTCTCCCACTAATCTCTGCCACTTTGTATGCTTTTTCCTTCAATTTGATACTCTCCCTTATTTCCTTGGATATCCACGGTCGATTTTCCCTCTTGCTACCGTCCTTCCTTTTTGTTGGTATAAACCTTTGCTGAGCACTGTGAAAAATTGCCTGGAAGGTTCTCCATGTTTCACCATAAAGTCTTTGCTCCCAGTCTACCTTAGCTAGTTCTTCTCTCATCCCATTGTAATCTCCTTTGTTTAAGCACAAAACACTAGTGCTTGATTTTACCTTCTCGCCCTCCATCTGTATTTTAAACCACATTGACATGAAAGAAATAACAGTTAAACAGTTCTTAAATCAAAGGAAAAACATTCACTCACTATTTACAATGGCCACCATATATATTCAAACAAAGCATCCCAATGCAGTTCACAATCCATTCAGAAATAAAGTTAACAATCAGATGACTTGTTCTCTGTGCAGATCTTGGGAGACCTTTTGGCGAGCAAATTGAAAATCCTTCAGTCTTGCCAGACTCAAATCCTACGGCAAAATGACAGACAAACCCGGCCTCTCCAATTAATTAGATTATCTGTATCCCGCCAAGATGTCCCATGACCTGCCTAATTAGGACGAAATACAATCCCTCATAAATTAGCTACTGTCCAGGGAATCTCCAGCAATCAAAACATTATTCCATTAGCCATCTCTCTGTAAACAAGTAAATGGTTAAAATCAATCATTACCTCACCTTTTATGACTCTTAATTACAGCTTTAGTAGACACACTGCCTGTATGTATTTTAAACCAGGATATTGAATAACATTACTGCCACAAATAACAATTTCTACATTCATCACAAGAGTGTCCTCAAGTTCCTACATGGCACAGGAAGCGACAAGCAACAGATCTCAACTTCCCATCCATAACCGAAGAAAAAATCTCTATTCCTTCTTAAATAATCTAGTGACTACCTTGTTTAAACTATTAATTTTAATTAATACCTCTCAAACTACTGTGCTATTATTCTCAATACTAATTCACTTAACAATTGAAATGTTACTCCTTTAACTAATTAAAGCATACATTTAATACAGTAGTTATAGTTTCGTGATCCTAGTCTGCAACAAACAACCCTTACCCTGAATAAACAGCTAGGCAGACCGATGCTGGTAAAGTGCATTCCTGTTCTTCACACTCAATCCTACAAGCGACTGTTACAAGAAGGAATAGCAAAGTGTGGGGCCCAAGATGCTAATGGTGGGATGAAAGAGGGAGGAAGACATGCATCAGGGGCCTGCAGAGTGGGATGGAGGTTACAAAGGCAGGGAGGGACAAGGCAGCATGCAACACAAGCTGTAAGATGTTTGTATGTCACAGAGGGAGCTTTCTGTTACACAGCATGATCCAAGAGGCACTCAGTTTGCTACGTGTCTAATTGCTGTTTGAGGTGTGTACAGTTTTAGAGAATTTATTCAGAGGAGACAGTGAGCAAGGTTGATCTTACCAAGGTCAGGGGTGTAATTAGTCTCCAATTACAGAATTAGTTCTGCAGCTTCATTATTTCTCTCAGCATCTTGTTTCATTAAACAGTGTGGGCTGCCTACCACCATGTGGAAGCCCCTTTGTCACACCAGCCGTACCACCATCACCCCCACTGTTGCTGCATTGCAGCTACTCCTACCAAGGTATCTGCTCTTACACCACCCTCAAACATCCACTGCAGCTCATTAGGAACCACTCTGTGACATCCATCATCCTAGGCTGACCCCTCCACTTTGTTCTCCACTAGAATTCCCTCTTGCCTTTTTGCTCCGAATGGTTGAAATACTGGCATTTTCTTTTCTGGAGGTCACTTCTTTAGAGCTCATTTCGCCCTTTCAAAGAGGCAATTTCAAATACCTCTACATTTGTCTTATGGGCCTTATACGGAATTTTTAACAAACATCTTAGTATCCACATCTCAATTTTTCCCCACAGATCTTTACTTATTGTCCACGCCTCAGGGACAGACAGGAAAGTGGACAGAATATAACAGTTTAGGAGTTTTTTCACGTTGTGAACACATCCTTCATGTTCACAAAATTACTATCGGCTGACTCTACTCGCCTAACTCCTGCATCATACCTGTTATCTTGTTATTATTAGCCCAAAAACAGACAAACTTCTCTACTTGTTCCAGTGTGACACTATCCACTTCAATCTTCAGTCTCACTTCTTCTAAAGTATTCTAACTACAATCATTCTCAATTAATATTGTAAACTTTTTGGTTTTATCTGATAGAATCTACACTCCAGAAAGAGGCTATTCGGCTCATCGGATCTGCAGCAGCCCTTGGAAAGAACACCTCACTTAAGTCCAGGCTTGCACCCTATCCCTGAAACCCCATCTAACGAAGGGACAATTTAGGTGGCTAATGCACTTAACCTGCACATCTTTGGATCTACAATATCTTTGAGGAACTTCATCTGATTCTGCAAGTGACGCTGTGTCATCAATGCTGTGCACTATGCCAACACGGCCAGTAATAAACTGTCCTATGTTTTTTTCATGTATGGAATCTGCCTGGACTGTACACTGAATAATACTTTTCACTGTACCTCGGAACACGTGCCAATAAATATAAATCACTACAAACCTTACTGTACACTCCCTGGTCAAACCTGACTGTCCACTCCCTGGCCAGACCTTACTGTACACTCCCTGGTCAAACCTTACTGTCCACTCCCTGGTCAAACCTTACTGTACACTCCCTGCCCAGACCTTACTGTCCACTCCCTGGTCAAACCTTGCTGTCCACTCCCTGGTCAAACCTTACTGTACACTCCCTGCCCAGACCTTACTGTCCACTCCCTGGTCAAACCTTACTGTACATTCCCTGGTCAAACCTGACTGTACACTCCCTGGTCAAACCTGACTGTACACTCCCTGGCCAAACCTGACTGTACACTCCCTGCCCAGACCTTACTGTACACTCCCTGGTCAAACCTTACTGTACACTCCCTGGTCAAACCTTACTGTACACTCCCTGGTCAAACCTTACTGTACACTCCCTGGTCAAACCTTACTGTACACTCCCTGGTCAAACCTTACTGTCCACTCCCTGGTCAAACCTTACTGTACACTCCCTGGTCAAACCTTACTGTACACTCCCTGGTCAAACATCTAAAGCGCAGCCGTGAACAATTCCCCACAAGTTCAGGTTTCTCAACAATCACCGAAATGACCAACCTCACCCCAACCAGCGCCAATCTGAGATCTTCCAACAAATACCACCGGATCATTCAAAACCTGGTCCCAAAATACTCGTCATCACTTCATCCCATCAGTAGTTCCAGTTAAAACCATAGAATTCCTACAGCGCAGATGGAGGCCATTCAGCCCATCAAGCCTGCAGCAGCCCTTTGAAAGAGTACTCTTCCCCAGCTGACTCCCGTCCCAATCTCTGTAACCCAACCTAACCTGAGAGAGGAATCCGGAGCACCCGGAGGAAACCCACGCACACACGGGGAGGCCGTGCAGACTCCGTGCAGACTCCGCACAGACAGTGACCCAGCCGGGAATCGAACCTGGGACCCTGGAGCTGTGAGGCAGCAGTGCTAACCACTGTGCTGCCTCCCCTCTCCCCATCACCCTCCATTGCCCACTCACTCAGACTAGCTGCCCCACGCCCACCCGGCTGTTTGCCTCACCGGCCGCTGTCCGGAGCGGGGCTGTCCGCAGTGTCCGGAGCGGGGCAGCGGGTCAGACTCTGCTCCTCTCGGCCCAGGAGCCCAAACGGCCGCCGCCAGGAAGTGACGGCAGGGCCGGGGTCACCGGAAATGACGTCGACGCCGGAGTCACCGGAAGTGACGGCGAACCGGGGTCAGCGGAAGTGACGGCCAGGCCGGGGTCAGCGGGCCAAGATGGCGGAGCTGCGGAATGTGAGGGAAGGTTTTGCGAGCAGACATTGCTCAGCCTGCGCGCGCCACCTTGCTGCACTAACCGCCTCTCTCCCTCTTACAGCTCCGGGACTTCCTGCTGCTCTACAACAAGATGACGGAGAGCTGCTTCAACAAGTGTGTCAGCAACATGAACTACCGCATCACCACCCAGACTGAGGTACCGGCCCGGGAGCCCCCCCCCCCCCCGGCTCAGCCCCGCCGCCCCCCGGCTCAGCCCCGCCCCCCGGCTCAGCCCCGCCCCCCGGCTCAGCCCCGCCCCCCGGCTCAGCCCCGCCCCCCGGCTCAGCCCCGCCCCCCGGCTCAGCCCCGCCCCCCCCCGGCTCAGCCCCGCCCCCCCCCGGCTCAGCCCCGCCCCCCCCCCGGCTCAGCCCCGCCCGCCCCCCGGCTCAGCCCCGCCCCCCGGCTCAGCCCCGCCCCCCGGCTCAGCCCCGCCCCCCGGCTCAGCCCCGCCCCCCGGCTCAGCCCCGCCCCCCGGCTCAGCCCCGCCCCCCGGCTCAGCCCCGCCCCCCGGCTCAGCCCCGCCCCCCGGCTCAGCCCGCCCCCCCCCGGCTCAGCCCCGCCCCCCCCCGGCTCAGCCCCGCCCCCCCCCGGCTCAGCCCCGCCCGCCCCCCGGCTCAGCCCCGCCCCCCGGCTCAGCCCCGCCCCCCGGCTCAGCCCCGCCCCCCGGCTCAGCCCCGCCCCCCGGCTCAGCCCCGCCCCCCCCCGGCTCAGCCCCGCCCCCCCCGGCTCAGCCCCGCCCCCCCCCGGCTCAGCCCCGCCCCCCCCCCGGCTCAGCCCCGCCCCCCCCCGGCTCAGCCCCGCCCCCCCCCGGCTCAGCCCCGCCCCCCCCCGGCTCAGCCCCGCCCCCCCCCCCCGGCTCAGCCCCGCCCCCCCCCCCCGGCTCAGCCCCGCCCCCCCCCCCCGGCTCAGCCCCGCCCCCCCCCCGGCTCAGCCCCGCCCCCCCCCCGGCTCAGCCCCGCCCCCCCCCCGCTCAGCCCCGCCCCCCCCCCCCGGCTCAGCCCCGCCCCCCCCCCCCGGCTCAGCCCCGCCCCCCCCGGCTCAGCCCCGCCCCCCCCGGCTCAGCCCCGCCCCCCCCCGGCTCAACCCCCGCCCCCCCCGGCTCAGCCCCGCCCCCCCCGGCTCAGCCCCGCCCCCCCCGGCTCAGCCCCCCCCCCCCCCCCGGCTCAGCCCCGCCCCCCCCCGGCTCAGCCCCCCCCCCCCCCCGGCTCAGCCCCGCCCCCCCCCCGGCTCAGCCCCGCCCCCCCCCGGCTCAGCCCCGCCCCCCGACTCAGCCCCCCCTCCCGACTCAGCCCCCCCCTCCCGACTCAGCCCCCCCTCCCGACTCAGCCCCCCCCTCCCGACTCAGCCCCCCCTCCCGACTCAGCCCCCCCCTCCCGACTCAGCCCCCCCTCCCGACTCAGCCCCCCCCCCGACTCAGCCCCCCCCCGACTCAGCCCCCCCCCCGACTCAGCCCCCCCCCGACTCAGCCCCCCCCCCGACTCAGCCCCCCCCCCGACTCAGCCCCCCCCCCGACTCAGCCCCCCCCCGACTCAGCCCCCCCCCCGACTCAGCCCCCCCCATCCCGACTCAGCCCCCCCCATCCCGACTCAGCCCCCCCATCCCGACTCAGCCCCCCCATCCCGACTCAGCCCCCCCATCCCGACTCAGCCCCCCCCGACTCATTCCCCCCCGACTCAGTCCCCCCCCGACTCAGCCCCCCCCGACTCAGCCCCCCCCGACTCAGCCCCCCCGACTCAGCCCCCCCCGACTCAGCCCCCCCCGACTCAGCCCCCCCCGACTCAGCCCCCCCGACTCAGCCCCCCCCGACTCAGCCCCCCCGACTCAGCCCCCCCCGACTCAGCCCCCCCGACTCAGCCCCCCCCCCGACTCAGCCCCCCCGACTCATCCCCCCCCCCCGACTCATCCCCCCCCCCCGACTCATTCCCCCCGACTCATTCCCCCCGACTCATTCCCCCCCCGACTCAGCCCCCCCCGACTCAGCCCCCCCCCGACTCAGCCCCCCCCCCGACTCAGCCCCCTCCCGACTCAGCCCCCCCCCGACTCAGCCCCCCCCCGACTCAGCCCCCCCCCCGACTCAGCCCCCCCCCCGACTCAGGCCCCCCCCCCGACTCAGCCCCCCCCGACTCAGCCCCCCCCGACTCAGCCCCCCCCGACTCAGCCCCCCCCCGACTCAGCCCCCCCCCGACTCAGCCCCCCCCCCCGACTCAGCCCCCTCCCGACTCAGCCCCCCCCCCGACTCAGCCCTCCCCCGACTCAGCCCCCCCCGACTCAGCCCCCCCCGACTCAGCCCCCCCCGACTCAGCCCCCCCCCGACTCAGCCCCCCCCGACTCAGCCCCCCCCGACTCAGCCCCCCCCGACTCAGCCCCCCCCGACTCAGCCCCCCCCCCGACTCAGCCCCCCCCCGACTCAGCCCCCCCCGACTCAGCCCCCCCCCGACTCAGCCCCCCCCCGACTCAGCCCCCCCCCGACTCAGCCCTCCCCCGACTCAGCCCCCCCCCGACTCAGCCCCCCCCCGACTCAGCCCCCTCCCGACTCAGCCCCCCCCGACTCAGCCCCCCCCGACTCAGCCCCCCCCCGACTCAGCCCCCCCCCGACTCAGCCCCCCCCGACTCAGCCCCCCCCCGACTCAGCCCCCCCCGACTCAGCCCCCCCGACTCAGCCCCCCCCGACTCAGCCCCCCCCCGACTCAGCCCCCCCCCCCGACTCAGCCCCCCCCCGACTCAGCCCCCCCCCCGACTCAGCCCCCCCCCCCGATTCAGCCCCCCCCCCGACTCAGCCCCCCCCCCGACTCAGCCCCCCCCCCCCCCGTTCAGCCGGTGAGTGTGTGTGTGTGTGTGTGAGGGTGTGTGTGAGGGTGAGTGCGTGTGTATGAGGGTGAGTGCGTGTGTGTGAGGGTGAGTGCGTGTGTGAGGGTGGGTGCGTGTGTGTGAGGGTGGGTGTGTGTGTGTGAGGGTGGGTGTGTGTGTGTGAGGGTGGGTGTGTGTGTGTGAGGGTGGGTGTGTGTGTGTGAGGGTGGGTGTGTATGAGGGGTGTGTGTGTGGAGGTGTTTGTGTGTGCTGGGGGGGTGTGAGGGTGTGTGTGCGCGAGGGGTTGTGTGTGGAGGTGTGTGTGAGGGTGAGTGCGTGTGTGTGAGGGTGAGTGCGTGTGTGTGAGGGTGAGTGCGTGTGTGTGAGGGTGTGTGTGTGAGGGTGA
>NC_052159.1:919694-975567 GCF_902713615.1 Scyliorhinus canicula
TCTAAATGGGGAAATGCTGAGGAAGTCAGAGTAAGAAGTCTTACAACACCAGGTTAAAGTCCAACATGTTTGTTTAACCAGGACAATTCACACCTCTTTAACCTGGGGTTAGCCCTATCTTTGGATCTGTAAAGATTTATAGTTCTAAGCATTGTCTGGCATCTTTGAATTTGTCTATATATATGTTTCTGGAACATACCTCTTCATTCACCTGAGGAAGGAGCAGTGCTCCGAAAGCTATTGTTCGAAACAAACATGTTGGACTTTTTAAGTCCTGGTGTTGTAAGACTTCTTACTGTGCTCACCCCAGTCCAACGCCGGCATTTCCACATCACAGGAAATCAGAAGCACAAAGGGATTCGGGAGTCCTACTTCAAGATTTTCCTAAGGTTAATGTGCAGGTTCAGCCGGCAGTTAAGAAGGCAAATGCAATGTTAACATTCATGTCGAGAGGGCGAGAATACAAGAGCAGGGATGTACTTCTGAGGCTGTATAAGGCTCTGGTCAGACCCCATTTAGAGTACTGTGAGCAGTTCTGGGCCCCGTATCTAAAGAAGGGTGAGCTGGCCTTGGAAAGGATCCAGAGGAGGTTCACAAGAATGATCCCTGGAATTAAGAACTTGTCGTATGAGGAATGTTTGAGGCCTCTGGCTCTATACTCGTTGGAGTTTAGAAGGATGAGGGGGATCTTATTGAAACTTACAGGATACTGCGAGCCCTGGATAGAGTGGACATGGAGAGGATGTTTCCACTTGAAGGAAAAACTAGAACCAGAGGGCACAATATCAGACTAAAGGGACGATCAGAGGGTGGTGAATTGGGGAACTCTTTGCCGCAGAAGGCTGTGGAGGCCAAATCACTGAGTGTTTTTAAGACAAAAATAGATAGGTTTTTAATCAATCAGGGGATCAGGGGTTATAAGGAGAAGGCAAGAGAATGGGGATGAGAAACATATCGGCCATGATTGAATGGCAAGAAGATGTGATGGGCCGAATGGCCTAATTCTGCTCCTATATCTTATGGTCTTATGACCCTCTGTCAGTGCGGCACTCCCTCAGTACTGACCCTCTGACAGTGCGGCACTCCCTCAGTACTGACCCTCTGACAGTGCGGCACTCCCTCAGTACTGACCCTCTGACAGTGCGGCACTCCCTCAGTACTGACCCTCTGACAGTGCAGCACTCCCTCAGTACTGACCCTCTGACAGTGCGGCACTCCCTCAGTACTGACCCTCTGACAGTGCGGCGCTCCCTCAGTACTGACCCTCGGACAGTGCAGCACTCCCTCGACACTGACCCTCTGACAGTGCGGCACTCCCTCAAACTGACCCTCTGACAGTGCGGCACTCCCTCAGTACTGACCCTCTGACAGTGCGGCACTCCCTCAGTACTGACCCTCAGACAGTGCAGCACTCCCTCAGTACTGACCCTCTGACAGTGCGGCACTCCCTCAGTACTGACCCTCAGACAGTGCAGCACTCCCTCAGTACTGACCCTCTGACAGTGCAGCACTCCCTCAGTACTGACCCTCTGACAGTGCAGCACTCCCTCAGTACTGACCCTCTGACAGTGCGGCACTCCCTCAGTACTGACCCTCTGACAGTGCAGTGCTCCCTCAGTACTGACCTTCTGACAGCGCAGCACTCCCTCAGTAGTGTGGCTGGTTTAGCTCACTGGGCTAAATCGTTGGCTTTTAAAGCAGACCAAGCAGGCCAGCAGCACGGTTCGATTCCCGTACCAGCCTCCCCGGACAGGCGCCGGAATGTGGCGACTAGGGGCTTTTCACAGTAACTTCATTGAAGCCTACTCGTGACAATAAGCGATTTTCATTTTCATATCATTTTTTCATTTCAGTACTGACCCTCTGACAGTGTGGCACTCTCTCAGTACTGACCCTCTGACAGTGCGGCACTCCCTCAGTACTGACCCTCTGACAGTGCGGCACTCCCTCAGTACTGACCCTCAGACAGTGCGGCACTCCCTCAGTACTGACCCTCTGACAGTGCAGCACTCCCTCAGTACTGACCCTCTGACAGTGCAGCACTCCCTCAGTACTGACCCTCTGACAGTGCAGCACTCCCTCAGTACTGACCCTCTGACAGTGCGGCACTCCCTCAGTACTGACCCTCTGACAGTGAGGCACTCCCTCTGTACTGACCCTCAGGGGATGGTATAGCACAGTGGGCTAAACAGCTGGCTTGTAATGCAGAACAAGGCCAGCAGCGCCGGTTCAATTCCCGTACCAGCCTCCCTGAACAGGTGCCGGAATGTGGTGACTAGGGGCTTGTCACAGTAACTTCATTGAAGCCTACTCGTGACAATAAGCAATGATTATTATTACTGACCCTCTGACAGTGCAGAGTTGCTGGGGCAACAGCAGTGTTAGTAAAACAGGCAATCTGTTGTGAAATGTTCTTTGATATCTGTTTTTTTCTCTGTCTGTCACTAGGAGAACTGTGTGAACAACTGTGCAGGAAAGTTGATCCACACCAACCACCGGTTAATGAGTGCCTACGTCCAGCTCATGCCTACTATTGTCCAGAGACGAATCTCGGACTATGAGGCAAAGGCTGCCGAGATGGCCCAGATATCGGGTGTGGACCTGCCCCCAACACCGGAGGGGGAGATTGAAGCTCCTGACAGAGTGCCGGGGGAGCTGGAGAATTCTGTTATCATTGATCCCCTGGCATCGAGCAGCCCTGGCTCTCCTGATCAGAGTTAATTGTGATTTCAGCAGCATCGTTCCAGCAACAACTCCCACCATGTGGCTGGCCCACTTTCAGCACCACCTTCGCTTGTTGTCTGCCCATCCTGAATATGTCCCCCCCCCCCCCAATCCCATCCCCCCACCGGCTCCCACCCCATCACCACCAGCAGCAATCAGTGTCAACCATTTGGCATTCTCCTTATTCCTGATTGACATAAAACCCATTGCGGCATTTTCTGCACATTCTCACAGACGCCCCAAGCACTTTATTCGGACAATTTGGAACTGTGAGAACGGAGGCCAGAGCCACAGATCTACAACAGGGACAATTGGAGTATGAAGTGGATTGGGCAGGAGCCTGGACTGACTGTACAGATGTAAACTGCAGCTCAGAGTGAGCAGATCAACCAGATTGCCTCCTGCTGGCTTTGAAAGTGAAATGGCGCATCCTGAACTCCAAACTGAGACATCTGAAAACTGGATGGGAGTTGCTGAGAGCTACAGAATTGAACTGAAAATCCCATGGATAATGCTTCCTTGCTCCTCAATGAAAGATTTAAGTTATAGGTGTGGGCCCTGGTTCAGTAACACAACTGAATTCAACCCCAAGGTGCAACATTAACAACTTGCAGACAGCATTGAAGTTCAGAATTATTTTTTTGTTCGCTAAACTGTTCAAAATTCTGTCGTGTCTCCTTCGGCCCCCACACGTGAATTGTACCTCACCCCACCCCCAATGCGTGTAAGTGATGAATCCTCGGCACCTACAGAGTAAGGTTGGTAATGTAGAGCGTGTCTGTCGCTGAGAAAAGGTACTGAGGTACTGCATCACCCTCTGTCTTGCGCTGTCCATGGACTTTGTTTTACCGTGTCTACCCCCAACGGTGTGGGGCAGTTTGAAAGAATTTGGTTTCTCTTGTCAGGACACACATACACAATCAGGTATCGTCAGTCAAACCTTCGTGGGAACGTAGATGGACCCTCCCGAATACCCTTACCAATTCATTCGTTGATAAGGAGTTTGTGTCAAAATATTTTCTACTTTGAGCAAGTAGACAACATTCCTGTAACCGCAGGATGGGTGAAGAAATGCCAGCGATGATCCAGTATTTTCTCCTTCATCTTTACAGTACCCCAGTGGCCGTCATATAATTGGTTCAACACATGTTTTTGTAATGGTGGAATGATGATTCACATTCTGCAGAGGGCCAACCTGCCTGTCGGGATAATTCAAGTCTTCCTGTGGAATATGGCTTCAACTCAGGGTGCGTTCCTGAAGTCTAACCTCGAAGCACCATGTCTATAACCCCTGACAGTATTGGATCACGTCTGGTTTGCTTCTTCACCTGTCCTGCGGTTACAGGAGTTTAATCTACTTGAAGTAGAAAATCTTTCCACACAAACTGCTTATCAACAGCAATTTGGTGTGGGTAGTCGGGAGACTCCATCTGTGTTCCTATGAAGGTGGGACTGACGATATTGCATTGTTACCTCTGTGCTGACGAGAACAACACCCACCCTGGCATCCTCTCACTGCCATTCAGGTGAACCCTGTATCAGGTCCAAAAATTGTTATTGGGCGATGGTCCGTCAATAAAGTGAATTTCCTCCCACACAGGAGTTGGTAGAACCGTTTTATTCCAAAAATGATTCCTAGAGCTTTTTTCTATATCGGCACATTATTGCTTTTGTCTTTATTCAATGCCCTTGACGTGAAGTCTAACGGTTCCTCCTCAACTCTGGACATTATGTGGGAAACCATCGTCCCCAACCCCGTATGGTGACGTGTCACATGCCAGTTGCTGGGGTAAATTTGAATCAAAGTGTGGCAGGACTTTTGATTTGACTAGCACCTCTTTGACTTGCACGAACGCTCTCTCACACTCATCTAAATTCCACTTTTTATTTTAACACAGTAGATTGTGCAAGGGGTTTGGAATAGTAGCCAGATTCGGGACAAATAGTTAGAAATAGGAAAGGAGCGGTCACATTGTTCGGAGTTTTCTATAGACCCCCAAATAGTAATAGAGATGTGGAGGAAGAAATTGCAAAACAGATTATGGATAGGTGTGGAGGTCTCAGGGTAGTTGTCATGGGTGACTTTAACCTTCCAAATATTAATTGGAACCTCTATAGGTCGAACAGTTCGGATGGGGCAGTTTTTGTACAGTGTGTGCAGGAGGGGTCCTGACACAATATGTGGATAGGCCGACAAGAGGGGGGGCTACATTGGATTTGGTATTGGGTAATAAACCAGGTCAAGTGTTAGATTTGTTTGTGGGAGAGCACTTTGGTGATAGTGACCACAATTCGGTGTCTTTCACTATTGCAATGGAGAGGGATAGGGCCATACGGCAGGGCAAGCTTTATAACTGGGGGAGATAATTATGATGCGATTAGGCAAGAATTAGGGAGCATAAGATGGGAACAGAAACTGTCAGGGAAAGGCACAAATGAAAAGTGGAGCTTGTTCAAGGAACAAATACTGTGTCCTTGATAGGTATGTCCCTGTCAGGCAGGGAGGATGGTTCACAAAAGAGGTTGAAAGTCTTGTCAAGAGGAAAAAGGAAGCGTATGTAAGGATGAGAAAACCAGGTTCAGTTGGGTCGCTTGAGAGTTACAAGGTAGCAAGGAATGATCTAAAAAAAAGGGATAGTACCAGAGGACTGGAGAGTGGGAAATGGTGTTCCTCTGTTCAAGAAAGGGAATAGGAATGACCCTGGTAATTATAGGCCAGTTAGTCTTACTTCGGTGGTCGGTAAGTTAATGGAAAAGGTCCTGAAGGATCGGATTTATGACCATTTGTAAAGATGCAGCTTAATCCGGGATAGTCAACACGGATTTGTGAAGGGTAAGTCTTGCCTCACAAATTTGATTGAATTCTTTGAGGAGGTAACTAAGTGTGTAGGTGAAGGTCGAGCAGTTGATGTTGTATGCATGGATTTTAGTAAGGCGTTTGATAAGGTTCCCCATGGTCGGCTTATGAAGAAAGTAAGGAGGTGTGGGATAGAGGGAAATTTGGCCAATTGGATAAGTAACTGGCTATCACATAGAAGACAGAGGGTGGTGGTGGATGGTAAATTTTCAGACTGCAGACCAGTTACCAGCGGTGTACCACAGGGATCAGCGCTGGGTCCTCTGCTATTTGTGATTTTTATCAATGACTTGGAGGAGGGGGCTGAAGGGTGGGTCAGTAAATTTGCTGATGACACCAAGATTGGTGGAGTAGTGGATGAGGTGGAGCGTTGTTGTAGGCTGCAAAGAGACATTGATAGGATGCAGAGCTGGGCCGAAAAATGGCAGATGGAGTTTAACCCTGATAAGTGCGAGGTGATTCATTTTGGTAGAAAAAAATTTGAATGCGGATTACAGGGTCAACGGCAGGGTTCTGAGGAATGTGGAGGAACAGAGAGATCTTGGAGTTCATGTCCACAGATCTCTGAAGGCCGCCACTCAAGTGGATAGAGCCGTGAAAAAGGCTTATAGTGTGTTAGCGTTTATTAAGGGGGCTTGAGTTAAAGAGCTGCGAGGTTATGCTGCAACTACATTTGGAGTATTGTGTGCAGTTCTGGTCACCTCACTATAGGAAGGATGTGGAAGCATTGGAAAGGGTGCAAAGGAGATTTACCAGGATGCTGCCTGGTTTGCAGGATAGATCTTATGAGGAAAGGTTGAGGGAGCTAGGGCTTTTTTCTTTGGAGCGGAGGAGGATGAGAGGCGACTTAATAGAGGTTTATAAGATGATGAGGAGGTAGATAGAGTGGACGTTCAGAGACTATTACCTCGGGTGGATGTAGCTGTTAAAAGAGGGCATAACTATAAGATTCAGGGTGGGAGAAATGGGAGGGATGTCCGAGGTAGGTTATTTACTCAGAGAGTGGTTAGGGTGTGGAATGGACTGCCTGCTGTGATAGTGGAGTCGGACACTTTAGGAACTTTCAAGCGGTTATTGGATAGGCACATTGAGCACACCAGAATGACAGGGAGTGGGATAGCTTGATCCTGGTTTCGGACAATGCTCAGCACAACATCGAGGGCCGAAGGGCCTGTTCTGTGCTGTACTGTTCTATGTTCTACATTCTAAATCTCATAATAATCTTGTAAACTCAAGAAAGATTGAAGTTGGTTCACATTCTGAGGTGCATCTACCTCAGGAATGGCTTTGACTTTCAACAGCAACTAATGCAGTCTCTTGGCATCGATGACATGATCCAGATATTCAACTGAAGATTGGAAAAATTCACATTTATCTTTTCGGACTATTAATCCATCATCTTCTAATCTCTGGAGTGTGCAGAATGTTCTTCCTCAGTCTTCCCAGGAACCAAGGTGCCATCCAGGTAACACTGGACTCCGTCTGATTCACTGACAATTTGGTCCATAGTTCATTGGACTAACGCTGGCGCTGAAATGATACCAAATGGTCACCTTCACGATCGAAATAACCCTTTGTGTGTCACAACAGTCAGGAACTGTTGTGAATCCTCATCCACGTTCATTTGAAGATATGCTTGATTGTGATCAACTGAACTGCAGTGTCAGCCTCCAGCCAACCCAGTGAATAGGTCATCTTGGCTTAGGAGGGACTGAGTAGACTGGGGCGTACTCATTGGAATTTAGAAGAATGAGGGGAGATCTTAAAGAAAAATATAATAATTATTTGTTAGTGTCACAAGTAGGCTTACAATAACACTGCAACAAAGTTACTGTGAAAATCCCCCAGTCGCCACATTCCGGCGCCTGTTCGGGTACACGGAGGGAGAATTCCGAATGTCCAATTCACCTAACAGCACGTCTTTCGGGACTTGTGGGAGGAAACCGGAGGAAACCCACGCAGACACGAGAAGAATGTGCAGACTCCGCACAGACAGTGACCCAAGGTGGGGATCGAATCTGGGATCCTGGTGCTGTGAAGCAACAGTGCCAACCACTGCTACATTATGAAGGGAATAGATAGGTTAGAAGCAGGGAGGTTGTTTCCACTGGCGGGTGAAACTAGAACTAGGGGGCATAGCCTCAAAGTAAAGGGGAGAAGATTTGGGATTGAGTTGAGGAGGAACCTCTTCACCCAAAGGGTTTTACATCTAGAATTCCCTGCACAGTGAAGCAGTTGAGGCAACCTCATTAAATGTTTTTAAGATGAAGATAGAATTTTAAACTGAAAAGGGATTGAGGGTTATGGTGTTTGGGCGGGTAAGTGGAGCTGAGTCCACGGAAGATCAGCCATGATCTAATTGAATGGCGGAGCAGGCTCGAGGGGCCAGATGGCCGACTCCTGCTCCTAGTTCTTATGTTCTTAATCAATCAGGGGTAGAGGGTGCTGCTCTGCACACAATACAGGAATAATAGTGATTTTAAAATCACCATAAATGCGTACAGATTTGTCTTTTCTCATCACGATTCATTCGGAGTTGCCCAATCACTCACACTGGCATGTTTAAGGACCCCCATTCTTAATGGCCGTTTTAATTCAGCCGCTACCTTAGGTCCGATTGCGTACGGCATCGACCTGGCCTTTAAGCATTTCGCCTGACTTTCTTCTTTGATCTTTGGCTTTACTGAGATATCTCTCGTGCTTCCCCGCTCACCGTTAAAGACGATGGCATGTTTGTCAAGGTTTTGGGTAGGTTTGTCGTGAGATTTACCTCAGTTTAATCTGATCTTTTCCAGGTACGTTCTCCCCATTAGTGCGAAATTTCCTTTGACAGGTCCAAGGACATAACTGCGGTCTGTCTGTTTAATTGCTCAGTCACATCAATACAACCCCTCAATGGAGCCACTTCTCCAGTGTAGGTTTTTCACACAATCTTCAGGCTTGCAGAGAAATGAAATGAAAATCGCTTATTGTCACAAGTAAGCTTCAAATGAAGTTACTGTGAACAGCCCCTAGTCGCCATATTCCGGCACCTGTTCGGGGAGGCTGGTACGGGAATTGAACCGTGCTGCTGGCCTGTCTTGGTCCGCTTTACAAGCCAGCTATTTAGCCCACTGTGCTAAACCAGCCCCTGTGGCTGAGCTTTTGTTGATAAACAGTCTCGGGCTCCAGCGATACAGCTTCCCCAGTGCCTACCTCCACCTTCATCAGCTGTCCATTCGGGTGGAATGATCCAATATTAGTTTGTTGCACAGCAATCGCTGGTACATTTAAGACAGTTTGTCTTCAGACTGTCAATCAAGTTTCTGCTCGCGTTATTTTTTTTTCCACATGGCGCTTTTCCCTTCATTCAGCTCACCATTTGTTTTCTGTTCTGACTTCCTGCAACTTTTGCCTGAAGATTGTTTCTTTTTCCAACAAACGTGAAATGTGGCCCTTTCTGCCACAATTTCTGCACATGATGTCTTTGCACAAACAATCTGTTGCTGAGCGCCCAGTTTCTGCACACCTACGGTAAGTGCAAGTCTGTGTTCGGGTTTCAGCCGACATCTTGTGAATTCTGGTGTTTAAATTAAACTGTTGAGCTTCTTTGGCTGCGAATTCCATGGATACAGCAACTTCCAAAGCCTTTTTTAAGGTCAGGTTAATTTTGATTAACAGCCAATTTTTAATAGCTTTGTTCCTTAAACCACAGACTAATCTATTTCTTTTTTTTTTCTTTTTTAAAAAAAAATTTAGAGTACCCAATTCATTTTCCAATTACGGGGCAATTTAGCGTGGCCAATCCACCTAACCTGCACATCTTTTGGGTTGTGGGCGAAACCCACGCAGTCACGGGGAGAATGTGCAAACTCCACACAGACAGCGACCCAGAGCCGGGATCGAACCTGGGACCTCGGCGCCGTGAGGCAGCAATGCTAACCACTGTGCCACCGTGCTGCCCAAGACTAATCTATATTTCTGATGGTACCATTTAACGCATCCCCCGAAACGCAGTATTCAGCCAGTCTTTTCAGGGTAGTTACAAACCGTTCAATAAATTCACCTTCTCCTTGATCATGCTTATTAAACCTAAATCTTTCTACGATGACTAAAGATTTCGATGAATTCTGACCCTGCAGAATTGCCACTAATTCACCATGTGGGCTAAACAGCTGGCTTGTAATGCAGAACAAGGCCAGCAGCACGGTTCAATTCCCGTACTGGCCTCCCCCAACAGGCACCGCAATGTGGCGACTAGGGGCTTTTCACAGTAACTTCATTGAAGCCTACTCGTGATAATAAGCGATTTTCATTTCATCATTATCATGGTTTTGTGCCTGTTTTTTCTGGCTGTACCAGCCCCCTCCGGAGGCATTAGTGCACAATATGCCACTAATATTTACCACTCTTGCTTCTTTTCTTCCCAAATCAAGGCGCAACCTAAGCTTGGCCTGTATTCCGTTGTGTTTTTCAGCATCCCAGCACTAAATTTCTTGTTGCTGGGTACCTGCTACTCACAGCTAGCGAGTTTGTTGCTCGTGGTGAGCTTCGTTCCGAGGTTGTTTCCTTTCGATTTTTCAGTTCCTCCGGTCGCTACCCCGGTGTTTGGCTCTGGTCACCGGCTTTCATATCGCGATCATTTCAATTTATTATTTTTTCAGGAGCCTACAAACGCTGATCACCTCCCTCATCACTGTGGATAGCACAATTGCTTCACAGCTCCAGGGTCCCAGGTTCGATTCCCGGCTGGGTCACTGTCTGTGTGGAGTCTGCACATCCTCCCCGTGTGTGCGTGGGTTTCCTCCGGGTGCTCCGGTTTCCTCCCACAGTCCAAAGATGTGCAGGTTAGGTGGATTGGCCGTGATAAATTGCCCTTAGTGTCCAAAATTGCCCTTAGTGTTGGGTGGGGTTACTGGGCTATGGGGATAGGGTGGAGTTATTGACCTTGGGTAGGGTGCTCTTTCCAAGAGCCGGTGCAGACTCGATGGGCCGAATGGCCTCCTTCTGCACTGTAAATTCTATCACCAGTTTTTATGGTGAATTGAAATGAAAATCGCTTATTGTCACGAGTAGACTTCAATGCAGTTACTGTGAAAAGCCCCTAGTCACCACATTCCGGCACCTGTTCGGGGAGGCTGTTACGGGAATCGAACCGTGCTGCTGGCTTGCCTTGGCCTGCTTTGAAAGCTAGCGATTTAGCCCAGTGTGCTAAAGATTGAGTCAGAATGACAGGGAGTGCGTAGCTTGATCTTGGTTTCGGACAATGCTCAGCACAACATCGAGGGCTGAAGGGCCTGTTCTGTGCTGTACTGTTCTATGAGTCTGCTGCCCTTGGAGATTCAACCAAGACATCGAGCTTTATTGAAAAGATGTTGATAACACTGTCTGCCCGTGCGACTGGAGGTGACGCCGACAACACCGCAATCATTCTCTTAAAGTGTCCCCTGTTCAGTTGCAAGGCTGAACGGTAGCACAGTGGACAGCACTGTGGCTTCTCAGCTCCAGGATCCCAGGTTCGATTCCCCGCTGGGTCACCGTCTGTGCGGAATCTGCACGATCTCCCCGTGTCTACGTGGGTTTCCTCCGGGTGCGCCAGTTTCCTCCCACAGTCCAAAGATATGCAGGTTAGGTGGATTGGCCTTGATAAATTGCCCTTAGTGTCCAAAAAGAGTAGATGGGGTTATTTTTTTTTTTTTTAAATAATTTTTATTGAGAAATTTTGATTTTATACAACAATAACGCACCTTAGTAAAATACCGAAAATAACAATAATATTAACAATCATATACATTTGCCCCATCCCCATGAACAACCCAGCATTTTAACAACAACGCAAATTAACACACTATAAAGTTACAGAATAAACACTACAATAATGCACCCTCCCCCCCATTGACCCAGTTACCTATCTCTGAGCCAGGAAGTCCAGAAAAGGCTGCCATCGTTTATAGAACCCTTGTATTGATCCTCTCAGGGCAAATTTGACCTTTTCCAATTTTATAAATCCCGCCATGTCACTGATCCAGGTCTCCACGCGAGTCCCCACCCTGGTTTGACCCTGGATCCAACCACCCTCGACACCGTCCCCGCCACCCCCTTCCAGAATTCTTCCAGTGCTGGGCATGCCCAGAACATATGGGCGTGGTTCGCAGGACTCCCCGAACATCTGGTGCACCTGTCCTCACCCCCGAAGAACCTACTCATCCTAGTCCCGGACATATGGGCCCGGTGCAGCACCTTAAATTGGATGAGACTAAGCCTCACACATGAGGAGGAGGAGTTGACTCTCTCCAAGGCCTCCGCCCAAGTCCCATCCTCTATCTGCTCCCCGAGTTCCTCCTCCCATTTAGCCTTCAGCTCCTCCACTGACGACTCCTCCACCTCCTGCATTACCTTATAGATGTCAGGCACCTTCCCCTCTCCTACCCACACCCCCGAAAGCACTCTGTCCATCGTCCCCTGCGAGGGCAGCAAAGGGAATCCCTCTACCTGTCGCCTAGCAAACGCCTTTACCTGCAGGTATCTGAACATGTTCCCCTGGGGAAGGCCAAATTTATCTTCCAGTTCCCCCAGGCCCGCAAACCTCCCGCCAATAAACAGGTCCCTCAATTTGCTGATGCCCGCCCTTTGCCATCCCCTGAATCCCCCATCCGTGTTCCCCGGGATGAACCGATGGTTGCCACCCAGTGGAGCCTCCATCGAGCCCCCTGTTTCCCCCCGATGCCGTCTCCACTGTCCTCAGATTCTTAGGGTCGCCGCCACCACCGGGCTCGTGGTAACCCTCTTGGGGGAGAGCGGCAACGGTGCCGTTACCATGGCACCCAGGCTTGTACCTCTACATGACGCCATCTCCATTCTTTTCCACGCCGCCCCTCCCCCCTCCATCACCCATTTACGCACCATTGACACATTGGCTGCCCAATAGTACCCCAGAAGGTTGGGCAGCGCCAGCCCGCCTCTATCCCTTCCTCGCTCCAGGAATACCCTCCTCACTCTCGGAGTCCCATGTGCCCACACAAAGCTCAGAATACTGCCGGTCACTCTCCTAAAGAAGGCCCTGGGGATAAATATGGGCAGGCACTGAAAAAGGAACAAGAACCTCGGAAGCACTGTCATTTTGACGGACTGCACCCTCCCCGCCAACGACAATGGCAGCATGTCCCACCTCCTGAACTCCTCCTCCATCTGATCTACCAGTCTGGTAAAGTTATGCTTGTGGAGAGTCCCCCAGTCCCTGGCCACTTGCACCCCCAGGTACCTAAAGCTCTCCCCTGCCCGCCTAAGCGGGAGCCTACCAATTCCTTCCTCCTGGTCTCCAGGGTGCACCACAAACACCTCGCTCTTGCCTAAGTTTAATTTATAACCTGAGAAGGTCCCAAACTCGGCTAGTAACTCCATCACTCCCGGCATCCCTCCCACCGGGTCCGCCACATACAGTAACAGGTCGTCGGCATACAACGACACCCTATGTTCCTCTCCACCTCGCACCAAGCCTCTCCACCTCTCTGAATCTCTCAATGCCATCGCCAGCGGCTCGATTGCCAGCGCAAACAACAAGGGGGACATGGGGCAACCCTGCCCGGTCCCTCGGTAAAGCCGGAAGTACTCCGACCTCCTCCTATTCGTGGCCACGCACGCCATCGGGGCCTCATATAGCAGCCTTACCCATCTAATGAACCCTTCACCAATCCAAACCTCCCCAACACCTCCCATAGGTACCCCCACTCCACTCTATCGAAGGCCTTCTCCGCATCCAGCGCCACCACTATCTCTGCCTCCCCCTCAATCGCCGGCATCATAATGACATTCAGCAATCTCCGCACATTCGTGTTCAGCTGCCTTCCCTTCACGAAACCTGTCTGGTCCTCATGCACAACCCCTGGCACACAGTCCTCTATCCTGGTGGCCAGGATTTTTGCCAGCACCTTAGCATCCACGTTGAGGAGAGATATGGGCCTGTATGAACCACACTGCTGGGGGTCCTTGTCCTTCTTTAAAATTAACGAGATCAGCGCCCGCGACATCGTCGGGGGCAAAGTCCCCCCTTCCCACGCTTCGTTGAGTGTCCGCACCAGCAAGGGGCCCACTAGGTCCACGAACTTTTTATAAAATTCCACCAGGAACCCATCCGGCCCCGGTGCCTTCCCTGACTGCATCTGCCCGATCCCCTTAACTAGCTCCTCCAGCTCAATCGGCGCACCCAGCCCCTCCACCTTCTCCTCCTGCACCTTCGGGAAAGAAAGCCTGTCAAGGAACCTCTCCATTCCCCTCCTCTCCCCCGTTGGCTCCGACTGGTACAGTTCCCCGTAAAAGTCCTTGAAGACCTCATTCACCTCTACCCCCTTCCGCACCACATTCCCACTCTTGTCTCTCACTCCAGCAATCTCCTTAGCCGCACCCCGCTTACGGAGCTGATGAGCCAGCATCCTACTCGCCTTTTCACCAAGTTCGTACACTGCCCCTTGTGCCTTCCTCCACTGTGCCTCAGCCTTTCTAGTGGTCAGCAAATCAAATTTAGCCTGCAGGCTGCGCCTCTCCCCCAACAGTCCCTCCTCTGGTGCCTCTGCATACCTCCTGTCCACCTCCAGCATCTTTCCCACCAGTCTATCCCTCTCACTCCTCTCGCTCCTCTCCCTGTGTGCCCGGATGGATATCAGCTCCCCACGAATTACTGCCTTCAGGGCTTCCCAGACCATCCCCACCTGAACCTCCCCCGTATCATTCACCTCAAGGTACCCCTCAATACTTGCCCGGACCCTCCTACACACCTCCTCCTCCGCCAACAACCCCACATCCAACCGCCACAACGGACGTTGGTCTCGCACCTCCCCCATTTCCAACTCTATCCAATGCGGAGCGTGGTCAAAGATTGCAATGGCTGAATACTCGGCCTCCTCCACTCTCGGAATCAGTCCCCTACTCACCACGAAGAAATCTATCCGAGAGTAGACCCTATGTACGTGGGAGAAGAAAGAGTACTCACGTGCCCTCGGCCTCACAAACCTCCATGGATCCACTCCACCCATCTGATCCATAAACCCTCTCAGTATCTTGGCCGCCGCCGGCCTCCTACCCGTCCTAGAGCTGGACCGATCCAGTGAAGGATCCAACACCGTATTAAAGTCCCCCCCTATGATCAGACCTCCCGCCTCCAGATCCGGGATCCGTCCCAACATACGCCTCATAAAGCCCGCATCGTCCCAATTTGGAGCATACACACTAGCCAGTACCACCTTCTCTCCTTGTAGCCTGCCCCTAACCATCACATACCTACCCCCCTTATCCGCCACCACCTCCGATACCTCAAACAACACATTTTTTCCCACCAGAATCGCCACTCCCCGGTTCCTCACATCCAACCCCGAGTGGACAACCTGCCCCACCCATCCCTTCCTCAGGCGGACCTGGTCCGCCACCCTCAGGTGGGTCTCCTGAAGCATTGCCACATCCGCCTTTAGCCCCTTCAGGTGAGCCAGTACCCTTGACCGCTTCACCGGCCCATTCAACCCTCTCACATTCCGGGTGACCAACCGGATCAGAGGGCGTCCCGCCCCCCTCCCCCGTCGGCTAGCCATAGCCCGTCGACTGCCCGCCCCAGGCCAGCGTCCCCTGCTCGACCCCGTCCCCATAGCGACAACCCCTCACCTCTGTCCCCCCAGCCCCCACCAGCACCATCTTGACCCTACCAGCAGCAACCCGGTATTCCCCTTTCCCCCCCTCCCTTCCCCCCCAGGCTAGGAACCCTCCCAGCCGCGAACCGTCCTCCATTGTACTTCCGTGGGTCAGCTAACTTCTGCTGACCCCGGAAACTCCCGCCAATAGCCCGACCCCTCCCGAAGTGGGATCATCCCCCAATCTATCCCTCCTCCAGGCATCGCTCCAGCGCGGGGAAGAACCAGTTAAGGCCCCGCCTCCCCCGTCACCATCTCCCCCCCCAGCCCCGCAGCACGGGAAACCAGAGGAAAGCCCGCGCTTTCGCACTGCCCCACCACATCCTTCTGACGCAGCTCCCAAATACCAGCCCCACTCCATACCCCCAACCCGACATAGAATACAACATACCCCCCCCCCCCCTCCCGGCACGATACACAGCCCAAACAATGCCCTAAGCACAAAAACAAAAACATAGCAGAACAACCCCTCCGTAAATAACCATATCAAAATTGCAAAAGTACTAAAACAAGAAGAAAAAAACAGAAGAAAAAGAGAACACAGCAACAGCCGAATCCAGCACTAATATCTTACAGCCGACCTCGCAACCCCCAACCCCTAGTTCAAGTCCAGTTTCTCCGTCCGCACGAAGGCCCACGCCTCCTCCGGGGAATCGAAATAATGGTCCCGGTCCGAATAAGTTACCCACAGGCGCGCGGGCTGCAACATTCCGAACTTTATCTTTTTTCTATAAAGCACCTCTTTCGTCCGATTAAATCCGGACCGCCGCTTAGCCACCTCCGCACTCCAGTCCTGGTAGATCCGCACTACCCCATTCTCCCAATTGCTGCTCTTCACCTTCTTGGCCCAGCGCAGCACGTAGTCCCGATCATTGAACCGGTGGAACCTCACCAGCACCGCACGCGGGGGTTCATTCTCCTTAGGCCTCCTGGCCAGTACTCTGTGTGCTCCCTCCAGCTCCAGGGGCAGATGGAGAGACCCGGCCCCCACTAGCGAACCCAGCATTACAGCCACATAGGCTGTCAGGTCCGATCCCTCCAGCCCCTCCGCAAGGCCCAAGATCCGCAGGTTTTTCCGCCTCATGCGGTGATCCAGCTCCTCGAAGCGTTCCTGCCACTTCTTGTGGAGTGCTTCGTGCCCCTCCACCTTACTCACGAGGACCACGGCCTCCTCCTCTCGTTCAATGGCCTGCGTCTGCAACTTCTTGATGGCAGCACCCTGGGTGGACTGAATCTCTGACAGCCTTCTGTTTGTTTCCTGCAGAGAGCTCAGTACTTCATCCTTGAATTCTTTAAAGCAGCGCAGGAGATCAGTTTGTTGTTTCTGGGCCCAGAGTCTCCACTCCTCTGGAGCTCTGTCGGTGGCCATCTTGGATCCCTTCCCCCGTTTTTTCTGAGGAGCTGCTGCTGTTTTTTCCACCTTTCCACTCCGAGTTCGAGTCATGGACTGCAGGGAAGTCGTTCAGCACACCTTCCCCCACCGGGAGACGTCGAAAAATTTCCGTTTTGGGCTCTCAAAAGAGCCGAAAAATCTCTTTAAAACGGGAGCTTCCAAATGTGTGGCTTACTGCTGCATAACTGCCACCGGAAGTCCTAGATGGGGTTATTGAGTTACGGGGATATGGTGGATGTGAGGGCTTAAGTGGGTCAGTGCAGACCTGATGGGCCAAATGGCCTCCTTATGCACTCTATGTTCTCAGGCTGCTTGTAAAGAAACACTAAAATACTGAATATACAACAGAGGGGAACCTCCAGGTGGCGCAGCTCCCATGTGTCTGCATTCTTGTCCTTCTAGATGATTGTGGGTGTGGGTGTGGGTGAGGGAGGTGCTGCCGAAGGGGCTCTGGTGTCCTTCCTGTAATGTGGTGACCAGAACTTTGCACAAAATTCTAGCTGTGGCCTAACCAGCATTTTATACAGTTCAAGCATTACATCAGAGTTCTAAAGGAGATAGCTGAGGAGATTGTGGAGGCATTGGTGGTGATCTTTCAGGAATCACTGGAGGCAGGAAGGATCCCAGAGGACTGGAAAGTGGCTAATGTAACACCACTGTTCAAGAAGGAAGGGAGGCAGAAGATGAAAAATTATAGGCTGGTTAGCCTGAGTTGGGTCATTGGTAAGATTTTAGAGTCCATCATTAAAGATGGCATTGTGGAGTACTTGGAAGTGCATGATAAGAACAAGGAGCAGGAGTAGGCCAAGGAGCCTCAACTGCTTCACTGGGCAAGGAATTCCACAGATTCACAACCCTTTGGGTGAAGAAGTTCCTCCTAAACTCAGTCCTAAATCTACTTCCCCTTATTTTGAGGCTATGTCCCCTAGTTCTGCTTTCACCCGCCAGTGGAAACAACCTGCCCGCATCTATCCTATCTATTCCCTTCATAATTTTAAATGTTTCTATAAGATCCCCCCTCATCCTTCTAAATTCCAACGAGTACAGTCCCAGTCTACTCAACCTCTCCTCGTAATCCAACCCCTTCAACTCTGGGATTAACCTAGTGAATCTCCTCTGCACACCCTCCAGTGCCAGTACGTCCTTTCTCAAGTAAGGAGACCAAAACTGAACACAATACTCCAGGTGTGGCCTCACTAACACCTTATACAATTACAGCATAACCTCCCTAGTCTTAAACTCCATCCCTCCAGCAATGAAGGACAACATTCCATTTGCCGCCTTAATCACCTGTTGCACCTGTAAACCAACCTTCTGTGACTCATGCACTAGCACACCCAGGTCTCTCTGCACAGCGGCATGTTTTAATATTTTATCATTTAAATAATAATCCCGTTTGCTGTTATTCCTACCAAAATGGATAACCTCACATTTGTCAACATTGTATTCCATCTGCCAGACCCTAGCCCATTCACTTAACCTATCCAAATCCCTCTGCAGACTTCCAGTATCCTCTGCACTTTTCGCTTTACCACTCATCTTAGTGTCGTCTGCAAACTTGGACACATTGCCCTTGGTCCCCAACTCCAAATCATCCGGGGAAGTCATGTCTGACAAATCTGTTAGAGTTTGTCATAATTTTCATCCAGGTGCATGATGGAGTGCAGACAGGCAGTAATTGACAACAGGATGACCAGTGAGCACACAGAACACAGCAGCGAATCACCAGACAGGACACGACCACTATAAAGCCAGAGGGCACCATTTTTCCCGCTCTCTCGGGGTCCAGCCTGTGAGACAGTCAGTGCAAACACCATGTGGTAGTCAGTTAGTCTGGTCAGGCTCGTGTCAGGTCTCCAGTCAAGTCAGCATAGTGTCAACCCACAGTTAAGCATGTAATCATAGAATTTACAGTGCAGAAGGAGGCCATTCGGCCCATCGAGTCTGCACCAGCTCTTGGAAAGAGCACCCTACCCAAGGTCAACACCTCCACCCTATCCCCATAACCCAACCCAACACTCAGGGCAATTTTGTACACTGAGGGCAATTTATCGTGGCCAATCCACCTAACCTGCACATCTATGGACTGTGGGAGGAAACCGGAGTACCCGGAGGAAACCCACGCAGACATGGGGAGGATGTGCAGACTCCGCACAGACAGTGACCCAAGTAGGAATCGAACCTGGGACCCTGGAGCTTTGAAGCAATTGTGCTATCCACAATGCTACCGTGCTGCCATCCAGCAGAGGCCAGCAGAGCAGAGCTTCTGATTGGCTGTTCCGGGGAGATTTGCATACGTGCAGTGCGGTCAGCGTAAGTTGAAGGTGGTTTGTGAAGGGGCTGTTCTCGAGTGACAGCTTTACCCGAAACACTACTTACGTAGTGTCTCCCACCCATCCTCCTCCTCTAACCAAAAAAAAAGGTCTGTCCGTTGGATTGCTAAACTAACAAGTTTTTTACTTTTATTTTTCAGTAGTTGGGAAGTTAGTTCAGTGGGAATGGAGGCTAGGGCAGTTGAATGTCCCTCCTGCAGAATGTGGGAGGAAAGGGTCACCTCTAGTGTCCCTTCTGACTACATCTGCGGGAAGTGCACCCAACTCCAGCTCCTCAAGAGCCGCGTTAGGGACCCAGAGCTGGAGCTGGATGAACTTCAGATCATTCGGGAGGCGGAGGAGGTTATTGAGAGGAGTTATAGGGAGGTAGTCACACCTCAGGTAAAAGAAGAAGGTAGATGGGTTACCGTCAGGGGAGGGAGAGGGAACCGGCAGGCAGTGCAGGGATCCCCTGTGGTCGTTCCCCTCTATAACAAGTATACCGTTTTGGATGCTGTTGCGGGGACGACTTACCAGGGGTAAGCAATAGGGCACAGGTCTCTGGCACAGAGTCTGTCCCTGTTGCTCAGAAGGGAAGGGAGACGAGGAACAGAGCACTTGTCATTGGGGACTCCATAGTTAGAGGAACAGACAGGAGGTTCTGTGGGAACGAAAGAGACTCATGGTTGGTGTGTTGCCTCCCAGGTGCCAGGGTTTGTGATGTCTCTGATCATGTTTTTGGGATCCTTAAGGGGGAGGGGGAGCAGCCCCAAGTCGTGGTCCACATAGGTACCAACGACATAGGTAGGAAGAGAGATGGGGATTTGAGACAGAAATTCAGGGAGCTAGGGTGGAAGCTGAGAGCTAGAACAAACAGTGTTGTTATCTCTGGGTTGTTACCCGTGCCACGTGCTAGCGAAGTGAGAAATAAGGAGAGAGAGGAGTTGAACATGTGGCTACAGGGATGGTGCAGGAGGGAGGGTTTTGGTTTCCTGGATAATTGGGGCTCATTCTGGGGTAGGTGGGACCTCTACAAACAGGATGGTCTTCACCTGAACCAGAGGGGTACCAATATCCTGGGGGGGAGATTTGCTAGTGCTCTTCGGGGGGGTTTAAACTAATTCAGCAGGGGGATGGGAACCTAAATTGTAGTCCCAGTGTACAGGATGTTGAGAGTAGTGAGGTCAGGGATAGGGTTAAAAGTTCGAAAGAGGGCACCGGCAAGCACGACGCTGGTTTGAAGTGTGTCTACTTCAACGCTAGGAGCATCCGGAATAAGGTGGGTGAGCTTGCAGCATGGGTTGGTACCTGGGATCTCGATGTTGTGGCGATTTCGGAGACATGGGTAGAGCAGGGACAGGAATGGTTGTTGCAGGTTCCAGGATTTAGATGTTTCTGTAAGAACAGAGAAGATGGTAAAAGAGGGGGGGGTGTGGCATTGTTAATCAAGGAAAGTATTACGGCGGTAGAAAGGACGCTTGAGGACTCGTCTACTGAGGCAGTATGGGCCGAGGTTAGGAACAGTAGAGGAGAGGTCACCCTGTTGGGAGTTGTCTATAGACCTCCGAATAGTTCCAGAGATGTAGAGGAAAGGATTGCAAAGATGATTCTTGACAGGAGCGAGAGTAACAGGGTAGTTGTTATGGGGGACTTTAACTTTCCAAATATTGACCTGAAATACTATAGTTCGAGTACTATAGATGGGTCAGTTTTTGTGCAGTGTGTGCAGGAGGGTTTTCTGACACAGTATGTAGACAGGCCAACAAGGGGCGAGGCCACATTGGATTTGGTACTGGGTAATGAACCCGGCCAGGTGTTAGATTTAGATGTAGGTGAACACTTTGGTGATAGTGATCACAACTCGGTTATGTTTACTTTAACAATGGGCAGGGATAGGTATATACCGCAAGGCAAGAATTATAGCTGGGGGGAAAGGCAATTATGATGCTATTCGGCAAGATTTAGGATGTATAGGATGGGGAAGGAAACTGCAGGGGATGGGTACAATCGAAATGTGGAGCTTTTTCAAGGAACAGCTACTGCGTGTCCTTGATAAGTATGTACCTGTCAGGCAGGGAGGAAGTTGTCGAGCAAGGGAACCGTGGTTTACTAAGGAATTTGAAGCACTTGTCAAGAGGAAGAAGAAGGCTTATGTTAGGATGAGACATGAAGGCTCAGTTAGGGCACTTGAGAGTTACAAGTTAGCCAGGAAGGACCTAAAGGGAGAGTTAAGAAGAGCGAGGAGAGGACACGCCAAAGTCGTTGGCGGATAGGATCAAGGAAAACCTAAGGCTTTCTATAGGTATATCAGGAACAAAAGAATGACTCGAGTAAGATTAGGGCCAATCAAGGTTAGTAGTGAAAGTTGTGTGTGGAATCAGAGGAGATAGGGGAAGCATTAAATGGATATTTTCGTCAGTGTTTACACTGGAGAAAGACAATGTTGTCGAGGAGAACACTCAGGTTCAGTCGACCAGGCTAGATGGAATTGAGGTTCAAAAGGAGGAGGTGTTAGCAATTTTAGAAAATGTCAAAATAGATAAGTCCCCTGGGCCAGATGGGATTTATCCTAGGATTCTCTGGGAAGCCAGGGAGGAGATTGCTGAGCCTTTGTCCTTGATCTTTATGTCGTCTTTGTCGACAGGAATAGTGCCGGAAGACTGGAGGATAGCAAATGTTGTCCCCTTGTTCAAGAAGGGGAGTAGAGACAACCCTGGTAATTATAGACCTGTGAGCCTTACTTCGGTTGTGGGTAAAATGTTGGAAAAGGTTATAAGAGATAGGGTTTATAATCATCTTGAAAGAACAAGTTGATTAGCGATACTCAACACGGTTTTGTGAAGGGTAGGTCATGTCTCACAACCTTATTGAGTTTTTGAGAAGGTGACCAAACAGGTGGATCAGGGTAAAGCGGTTGATGTGTTGTATATGGATTTCAGTAAGGCGTTTGATAAGGTTCCCCACGGTAGCTATTGCAGAAAATAAGGAAGTATGGGATTGAAGGTGATTTAGCGGTTTGGATCAGTGATTGGCTAGCTGAAAGAAGACAGAGGGTGGTGGTTGATGGCAAATGTTCATCCTGGAGTTCAGTTACTAGTGGTGTACCGCAAGGATCTGTTTTGGGGCCACTGCTGTTGTCATTTTTATAAATGACCTGGAAGAGGGTGTAGAAGGATGGTTAGTAAATTTGCAGATGACACGAAGGTCGGTGGAGTTGTGGATAGTGCTGAAGGATGTTATAGGATACAGAGGGACATAGATAAGCTGCAGAGCTGGGCTGAGAGGTGGCAGATGGAGTTTAATGCGGAAAAGTGTGAGGTGGTTCACTTTGGAAGGAGTAACAGGAATGCAGAGTACTGGGCTAATGGCAAGATTCTTGGTAGTGTAGATGAACAGAGAGATCTCGGCATCCAGGTACATAAATCCCTGATAGTTGCCACCCAGGTTAATAGGGCTGTTAAGAAGGCATATGGTGTGCTAGCCTTTATCAGCAGGGGGATTGAGTTTCGGAGCCACAAGGTCATGCTGCAGCTGTACATAACTCTGGTGCGGCCGCACCTGGAGTACTGCGTGCAGTTCTGGTCACCACATTATAGGAAGGATGTGGAAGCTTTGGAAGGGTTCAGAGGAGATTTACTAGGATGTTGCCTGGTATGGAGGGAAGGTCTTACAAGGAAAGGCTCAGGGAATTGAGGTTGTTTTCGTTAGAGAGGAGAAGGCTGAGAGGTGACTTAATAGAGACATATAAGATAGTCAGAGGGTTAGATAGGGTGGACAGTGAGAGTCTTTTTCCTTGGATGGTGGTGACCAACACGAGGGGACATAGCTTTAAATTGAGGGGATATAGGACAGATGTCAGAGGCAGTTTCTTTACTCAGAGAGTAGTAGGGGTGTGGAACGCCCTGCCTGCAACAGTAGTAGACTCGCCAACTTTAAGGGCATTTAAGTCGTCACTGGATAGACATATGGATGAAAATGGAATAGTGTAGGTCAGATAGGCTTCAGATGGTTTCACAGGTCGGCGCAACATCGAGGGCCGAAGGGCCCGTACTGCGCTGTAATGTTCTATGTTCTATGCCCTATAGTAATATAGTTAGATGTTAAATAAAATCGTGTTGCATCTCATCAAGTGTTGGAAGCCCGTCTCGCTCTACACTGCATCAAACGCAGCCCACAAAGACCCAACTTATCCAACACATCAGAGTTCTTTGAGAAGGTAACGGGGAAGTTACACAAAGGAGAACTAGTGGATGTGATTTATTTAGACTTCCAGAAGGCCTTTGACAAGGTGCTGTACATGAGGCTATTAAATAAGTTAAGAGCCCATGGTGTATATCAAAGAGGGACGGGTAGTATTGAGGAAGCAGGCGGGCTACAGAAGGATTTGGACAGGCTAGGAGAGTGGGCAATGAACTGGCAGATGAAATACGTGGAAAAGTGTGAGGTTCTGCACTTTGGAAGGAGGAATGGAGGCATAGACTATTTTCTAAATGGGGAAATGCTTCGGAAATCAGAAGCACAAAGGGACTTGGGAGTCTTTGTTCAAGATTCTCTAAGGTGAACGTGCAGATTCAATCGGCAGTTAAGAAGGCAAATGCAATGTTAGCATTCATGTCGAGAGGGCTCGAATACAAGACCAGGGTTGTACTTCTGAGGCTGTATAAGGCTCTGGTCATTTGGAGTATTGTGAGCAGTTTTGGGCCTTGTATCTAAGGAAGGATGTGCTGGCCTTGGAAAGGGTCCAGAGGAGGTTCACAAGAATTATCCCTGGAATGAACAGCTTGTCGTTTGAGGAATGGTTGAGGACTCTGAGTCTGTATTTGTTGGAGTTTAGAAGGATGAGGGGGATCTTATTGAAACTTACAGGATACTGCGAGGCCTGGATAGAGTGGGCGTGGAAAAACTAGAACCAGAGGGCACAATCTCAGACTAAAGGGACGATCCTTTAAAACAGAGATCTTTTCCGCAGAAGGCTGTGGAGGCCAAATCACTGAGTGTCTTTAAGACAGAGATCGATAGGTTCTTGATTAATAAGGGGATCAGGGGTTATGGGAGGAGAATGGGGATGAGAAAATATCAGCCATGATTGAATGGCTGGGCAGACTTTATGTGCCAAGTGGCCTAATTCTGCTCCCATGACTTATGGCCTTTTACAAGGTGGAGAACAGACTTATATTCCCTTGAGGAATATAAGGAAAGTAGGAAGGAACTTAAGAAAGGAGTCAGGAGGGCTAAAAGGCGTCACAAAATGTCATTGGCAAACAGAATTAAGGAAAATACATGTATAAAAAGAGCAAAAGGGTAGCCAGGGAAAGTGTTGGCCCACTCAAGGACAGGGAAGGGAATCTATGCGTGGAGCCAGAGGAAATGGGGAGGTCCTAAATGAGTGCTTTGCATCAGTATTCACCAAAGAGAAGGAATTGGTGGATGATGAGTCTGGGGAAGGGTGAGAAGATAGTCTGGGTCACATTGAGATCCAAAAAGGAGGTCTTGGGCATCTTGAAAAACATTTAGATAAGTCTCCAGGGCCCGATGGGATCTACCCTAGAATACTGAGGGAGGCAAGGGAGGAAATTGCTGAGGCCTTGACAGAAATCTTCGTATCCTCTTTGCTACACGTGAAGTTGCAGAGGACTGGAGAATTGCTAATGCAGTTCCATTGTTTAAGAAGGGCAGCAGGGATAATCCAGGAAATGACAGGCCAGTGAATGTGCCTCCACCCATTTTAATTGTTTCCTCGTGTCCTTCCATCCACCAGTCCAACTTCTCTGGATTGGGGCCAAAGCCATTGCATTTTTTAGATCCTTGGTCCTCTCCTGTCGCTGGTTCCTAAACTCATCAACCAGGAAGCTAATTAATTTCTCTGACATCCATTGAAGGGCCCAGCCTCAGCAGAAGCCACCGCTGCCATGTTTCTTCTGCTGGAGTCTAAGAACTCCAGACTTTAGCAAGACTCCTTTGCCTGATTTCTGCTAGGAACTGCTTCAGCTTGGACATTGCACGAGACGGAGGGATCTTATTCACCCAAACTATTCCCGTTTCCTCCAAAAGAACCACCCATACATCTTGTGATCAAACCTGCCAACAAGGGTTGTTATCTGGCTACTGACCTCGACCGCGCAAAGTCTGAGCACAAACTCTCAGACACTTCCTCCGACTACCCCTTGGACCATGACCCCACCACCAAACATCAAGCCATTGTTTCCAGGATGGTCACTGACCTTATAGCCTTTGGGCCACAGCTCCCAACCTCATAGACCCCCAAACCCACGCAGCCCACTTTGACCTTCCTCCCAGAATCCATACAGGGGCGAGGATGGATGGTGGGGGGGGTGATGTGGAGGGATGAGGGGGGTGATGTGGGGGGTGGAGTATGGGGAGGCGGTGTGCTGGGGTGGCGGGTGTTGGGAGGGTGCGGGGTGATTTGGGGGGTGGGGGTGTGTGGGGGCGGTGGTGGGGTGGGGGTGTGATTTTGGGGGGGGGGGTTTGTGGTGGGGATGTGATGTGGTGACTGGGGGGATGGGGTGGGGGTGGAGTCTGGGGTGAGGGTGTGATGTGGGGGGGGCTTTGGGGGTGTGGCTGAGGGGGTGGGGCTGGGGGGGGGTTAGAGGTGATGTGGGGGTGGGTCTCTGAGTCACTCTGGGGAGCCCCGCCCTCCCAGTGAAGGGGACATTAGCGGTGCGCACCATCAAACCCAGCGCCCTGGGGGCGCGCACGGCACAGAACGCGAGACCCACGCGGGGGCGCGCACGGCACAGCACGCGAGACCCACGCGGGGGCGCGCACGCCGCCATAGCGACCAGCGGCGCCCTGACAACGGGGCCACAGAGAGAAGCGGGAGAGTCGGAGCCGGTAAACCCTGAGCCACATCCCCAAATCCCCCCAACCCGGCCCCTCCCCCTCACCCCCTCCCCCTCAGCCCGGCCCCTCCCCTCCCCCCTCATCCCCAGCCCCTCCCTCAGCCCCCCTCACCGCTCAGCCCCTCCCTCAGCCCCCCCTCCCTCAGCCCCCCCCTCCCTCAGCCCCTCCCTCAGCCCCCCCCTCCCTCAGCCCCCCCTCCCTCAGCCCCCCCCTCCCTCAGCCCCTCCCTCAGCCCCCCCTCCCTCAGCCCCCCCCTCCCTCAGCCCCCCCTCCCTCAGCCCCCCCCTCCCTCAGCCCCTCCCTCCCTCAGCCCCTCCCTCAGCCCCCCCTCCCTCAGCCCCCCCCTCCCTCAGCCCCTCCCTCAGCCCCTCCCTCCCTCAGCCCCCCCCTCAGCCCCTCCCTCCCTCAGCCCCCCCTCCGCCCCTCCCTCCCTCAGCCCCCCCCTCCCTCAGCCCCCCCCTCCCTCAGCCCCTCCCTCAGCCCCTCCCTCAGCCCCTCCCTCAGCCCCTCAGCCCCTCCCTCAGCCCCTCCCTCACCCCCCTCAGCCCCCACCCTCAGCCCCTCCCTCAGCCCCTCCCTCAGCCCCCACCCTCAACCCCCTCAGCCCCGACCCTCACCCCTCAGCCCTGCCTCACCACCTCCTCAACCCCTCACCCCCACCCTCCCTCCCTCCCTCCCTCAGCCCCTCCCTCCCTCAGCCCCTCCCTCCCTCAGCCCCTCCTTCCCTCAGCCCCTCCCTCCCCCAGCCCCTCCCTCCCCCAGCCCCTCCCTCCCCCAGCCCCTCCCTCAGCCCGGCCTAGCCCCTCAGCCCCAACCTTACCCCTCCCTCCCCCCACCCCTCACCCCTCCCTCGCCCCTCCACTCACCCCCCCCTCGCCCCTCCCCTCACCCCTCCCTCGCCCCTCCCCTCACCCCTCCCTCGCCCCTCCCCTCACCCCTCCCCCTCCCCTCCCCTCACCCCTCCCCCTCCCCTCACCCCTCCCTCCCCCTCCCCTCACCCCTCAGCCCTCTCTCAGCCTCTCCCTCACCCCCCCCTCACCCCCTCCTCACCCCCTCAACCCCTCCTCACCCCCTCACCCCATCCTCACCCCCTCCCTCACCCCCCTCAGCCCTCAGCCCCTCCCTCACCCCCTCAGCCCCTCCCTCACCCCCTCATCCCCTCCCTCACCCCCTCATCCCCTCCCTCACCCCCTCATCCCAGAGCTACACCTCCTCCCTCAGCCCGGCTCAGCCCCTCCCTCACCCCCCACCCTCACCCCCTCACCCCTCAGCCCCTCCCTCAGCCCCTCCCACACCCCCTCCTCACCCCCTAACCCCCGCCCTCACACCCGCCCTGACCCCCCTCAGCCCCTCCCTCACCCCCTCAGCCCAGAGCTACACGCCCTCCCTCAGACCAACTCCCTCAGTACTGACCCTCTGACAGTGCAGCACTCCCTCAGTACTGACCCTCTGACAGTGCGGCACTCCCTCAGTACTGACCCTCTGATAGTGCAGCACTCCCTCAGTACTGACCCTCTGACAGTGCGGCACTCCCTCAGCACTGACCCTCTGGCAGTGCAGCACTCCCTCAGTACTGACCCTCTGACAGTGCGGCACTCCCTCAGTACTGACCCTTTGACAGTGCAGCACTCCCTCAGTACTGACCCTCTGACAGTGCGGCACTCCCTCAGTACTGACCCTCTGACAGTGCAGCACTCCCTCAGTACTGACCCTCTGACAGTGCTGCACTCCCTCAGTACTGACACTCTGACAGTGCGGCGCTCCCTCAGTACTGACCCTCTGACAGTGCAGCGTTCCCTCAGTACTGACCCTCTGACAGTGCAGCGTTCCCTCAGTACTGACCCTCTGACAGTGCGGAACTCCCTCAGTACTGACCCTCTGACAGTGCGGCGCTCCCTCAGTACTGACCCTCTGATAGTGCGGCACTCCCTCAGTCCAGACCCTCTGACAGCGCAGCACTCCCTCAGTACTGACCCTCTGACAGTGCGGCACTCCCTCAGTACTGACCCTCTGACAGTGCGGCACTCCCTCAGTCCAGACCCTCTGACAGTGCAGCACTCCCTCAGTACTGACCTTCTGGCAGTGCAGCACTCCCTCAGTTCTGACCCTCTGACAGTGCGGAACTCCCTCAGTACTGACACTCTGACAGTGCGGCACTCCCTCAGTACTGACCCTCTGACAGTGCGGCGCTCCCTCAGTACTGACCCTCTGACAGTGCGGCACTCCCTCAGTACTGACCCTCTGACAGTGCAGCACTCCCTCAGTACTGACCCTCTGACAGTGCTGCACTCCCTCAGTACTGACACTCTGACAGTGCGGCACTCCCTCAGTACTGACCCTCTGACAGTGCGGCGCTCCCTCAGTACTGACCCTCTGACAGTGTAGCACTCCCTCAGTACTGACCCTCTGACAGTGCGGCACTTCCTCAGTACTGACCCTCTGACAGTGCAGCGTTCCCTCAGTACTGACCCTCTGACAGTGCAGCATTCCCTCAGTACTGACCCTCTGACAGTGCAGAACTCCCTCAGTACTGACCCTCTGACAGTGCGGCGCTCCCTCAGTACTGACCCTCTGACAGTGCAGCGTTCCCTCAGTACTGACCCTCTGACAGTGCGGAACTCCCTCAGTACTGACCCTCTGACAGTGCAGCACTCCCTCAGTACTGACCCTCTGACAGTGCAGCACTCCCTCAGTACTGACCCTCTGACAGTGCAGCACTCCCTCAGTACTGACCCTCTGACAGTGCGGCGCTCCCTCAGTACTGACCCTCTGATAGTGCGGCACTCCCTCAGTCCAGACCCTCTGACAGCGCAGCACTCCCTCAGTACTGACCCTCTGACAGTGCGGCACTCCCTCAGTACTGACCCTCTGACAGTGCGGCACTCCCTCAGTCCAGACCCTCTGACAGTGCAGCACTCCCTCAGTACTGACCTTCTGGCAGTGCAGCACTCCCTCAGTTCTGACCCTCTGACAGTGCGGAACTCCCTCAGTACTGACACTCTGACAGTGCGGCACTCCCTCAGTACTGACCCTCTGACAGTGCGGCGCTCCCTCAGTACTGACCCTCTGACAGTGCGGCACTCCCTCAGTCCAGACCCTCTGACAGCGCAGCACTCCCTCAGTACTGACCCTCTGACAGTGCGGCACTCCCTCAGTACTGACCCTCTGACAGTGCGGCACTCCCTCAGTCCAGACCCTCTGACAGCGCAGCACTCCCTCAGTACTGACCCTCTGACAGTGCAGCACTCCCTCAGTACTGACCCTCTGACAGTGCAGCACTCCCTCAGTACTGACCCTCTGACAGTGCGGCACTCCCTCAGTACTGACCCTCTGACAGTGCAGCACTCCCTCAGTACTGACCCTCTGACAGTGCGGCGCTCCCTCAGTACTGACCCTCTGACAGTGTAGCACTCCCTCAGTACTGACCCTCTGACAGTGCGGCACTCCCTCAGTACTGACCTTCTGGCAGTGCAGCACTCCCTCAGTACTGACCCTCTGACAGTGCAGCATTCCCTCAGTACTGATCCTCTGACAGTGCGGCACTCCCTCAGTTCTGACCCTCTGACAGTGCAGCACTCCCTCAGCACTGACCCTCTGACAGTGCGGCACTCCCTCAGTACTGACCCTCTGACAGTGCAGCACTCCCTCAGTACTGACCCTCTGACAGTGCGGCGCTCCCTCAGTACTGACCCTCTGACAGTGTAGCACTCCCTCAGTACTGACCCTCTGACAGTGCGGCGCTCCCTCAGTACTGACCCTCTGACAGTGTAGCACTCCCTCAGTACTGACCCTCTGACAGTGCGGCACTCCCTCAGTACTGACCCTCTGACAGTGCAGCGTTCCCTCAGTACTGACCCTCTGACAGTGCGGCACTCCCTCAGTACTGACCCTCTGACAGTGCGGCACTCCCTCAGTCCAGACCCTCTGACAGCGCAGCACTCCCTCAGTACTGACCCTCTGACAGTGCAGGCACTCCCTCAGTACTGACCCTCTGACAGTGCGGCGCTCCCTCAGTACATGACCCTCTGACAGTGCAGCACTCCCTCAGTACTGACCCTCTGGACAGTGCGGCACTCCCTCAGTACTGACCCTCTGACAGTGCGGAACTCCCTCAGTACTGACCCTCTGACAGTGTAGCACTCCCTCAGTACAGACCCTCTGACAGTGCAGCACTCCCTCAGTACTGACCCTCTGACTGTGTGGGGCTCCCTCAGTACTGACCCGTTGTGTTTGGTGTGGTCTTTGTATTCCGGATTGTCAGAGTTACAGTTGAAGTGCCATCGAGCAAGCTATCATTTTGCTGATAGTCTTCGGCTGTTATTTCAAATATTATCTCCTTCCAGTAATACTAGATTTGTCCGTTTTTGAGATGGGAGTGTTTAATGTGGCTGAGCAAAGGATTGTTGGGACTTTATTAACCGGGATTGAGAGTCTACTCAATCCTGATTGTGTGAGAAAATGAAATGAGAGTTATATTTTGTCCTGTTATTACCCCTTGTTTGTTATTATTGGACTCTGTTGAATGTTGTGTGTTTGTCTTTAGCTGCGTGCTCTATTCCTGCTCTGCTGTGTTTAGCAATGTTGGTAATAATCGGATATTGTTGTGCTCTCTCACTTGCAGATTGCTAAATCGTGCACTGTTCCAGTTGAATTGCTGACCTTTGATAATCATGGCTTCCGCAGACGATGCTTCCTCATTGACCCAGGACAAACTACCTTCAATCTCAGTTGCAGAGAATTTGGAGCTCATTGGTGCTGGTACGGTAATTCATTCTGCATTGTCCAGTGTACCTTGGGCATGACAGATATTACATGCCATCTAAACGTGGACAGTATTGGGGTGTTGATAGAGTCATAGAATCATTCAGCGCAGATGGAGACCACTCAGCCCATCATGTCGGTGCTAGCTCATTGAAAGAGTTATACAAGTAATCCTCCTCTCTCCTCTCTTTCACCTGAGCCCTGTAAAATAATCCCTTTCAACTATCTTTTAAAAAAATATTTTCAATAAAAATTTGAATTATTACAAACAGGACATTAACAACACAACAGTATAATGAAAGGACAAAATCACACAGAGATTTCAGCGAGGCAAAAGCCAGAGCGTCCGCCTTCACCCCGGTCTGCAGCCCCGGCCAGTCCCACACCCCGAAAATGGCCACCAACGGACAAGGCTCCAGATCCATATTGAGAATCGGTAACATGGTGTTCAAGAAGGAGACCCAAAAGAGTTGGCATGAGCAGAGCATATGGGTGTGGTGAGTGGGCCCCTGAGAGAATCACACAAATTTGTCCATCACTCCCGGGAAGAACGCACTCACCCTTGCCCTGATTAGATGAGTTCCATGCACCACCTTGAGCTGAATCAGACTGAGCCACGTGCAGGAGGAAGTGGAGTTCATCCTGCGAAGGGCCTCGCACCGCACCTCTTCATCCAGAATAGAACCGAGCTCCCCCCCACCCATGTTGCTCTCACCTGGGCCAGCGACCCTCCCTCCATTGACATGATCCGCCCAGAGATATTTGAAATACTCTCCCATTGAGGCCAGAACATATTGCCTCTCCCAGATCCCCAAAGCTCCCCAGGCCCTTTCCCCTCAATGACTCAAATGTCACATCCAGACTCGGCAAATCAAACAAATGATTACCGCAGGTGGGGGCTGATAGCAACAGGGGGCTCAGTTTGTAATGCTGCCTAAACTGCTTCCATATCCGGAAAGCAGAGATCACTACCTGGTTCGAGGAACTGTGAGTTTACTGTGAGATGTGGCAGGTCCGGGAGGCTTCCAGTGTCCCGGATGGCTTCATCAGCAGAAAGTGCACCCAACTGGAGCTCCTAACAGACCGCATGGTTCAGTTGGAGCAGCAGTTAGATGCACTTAGGAGCATGCAGGTGGCGGAAAGCATCATAGATAGCAGTTATATAAATGTGGTCACACCCAAGGTGCAGGCAGAGAAATGGGTGACCACCAGAAGGGGCAGGCAGTCAGTGCAGGAATCCCCTGTGGTTGTCCCCCTCTCGAACAGGTATACCCCTTTGGATACTGTCGGGGGGGGAATAGCCTATCAGGGAAAACAGCAGCAGCCAGAGCAGTGTCACCACGGCTGGCTCTGATGTTCAGAAGGGAGGGTCAAAGCGCAGAAGAGCAATAGTTACAGGGGACTCTATAGTCAGGGGCCACAGATAGGCGCTTCTGTGGACGTGAAAGAGACTCCAGGATGGTATGTTGCCTCCCTGGTGTCAGGGTCCAGGATGTCTCAGAACGGGTAGCGGGCATCCTGAAGGGGGAGGGCAAACAGGCAGAGGTCGTTGTACATATTGGTACTAACGACATAGGCAGGAAGGGGCATGAGGTCCTGCAGCAGGAGTTCAGGGAGCTAGGAAGAAAGTTAAAAGACAGGACCTCTAGGGTTGTAATCTCAGGATTACCCTGTGCCACGTGCCAGTGATGCTAGAAATAGGAAGATAGAGCAGCTAAGCACGTGGCTAAACAGCCGGTGCAGGAGGGAGGGTTTCCGTTATTTGGACCACTGGGAGCTCTTCCGGGGCAGGTGTGACCTGTGTAAGAAGGACGGGTTGCATCTAAACTGGAGAGGCATAAATATCCTGGCCGCAAGGTTTGCTAGTGGCACACGGGGAGGGTTTAAACTAGTCTGGCAGGGGGTGGGTACCGGAGCAATAGGTCAGAAGGTGAAAGCATTGAGGGAGAACTAGGGAATAGGGCCAGTATGGCTCTGAGGCAGAGCAGACAGGGAGATGTTGCTGAACACAGCGGGTCTGGTGGCCTGAAGTGCATATGTTTTAATGCAACATGTTTTTATGCAAGAAGTATTACGGGTAAGGCAGATGAACTTAGAGCTTGGGTTAATTCTTGGAACTATGATGTTGTTGCCATTACAGAGACCTGGTTGAGGGAAGGACAGGATTGGCAGCTAAACGGTCCAGGGTTTAGATGTTTCAGGCAGGATAGAGGGGGATGCAAAAGGGGTGGCGGAGTTGCGCTACTGGTTAGGGAGAATATCACAGCTGTACTACGGGAGGACACCTCAGAGGGCAGTGAGGCTATATGGGTAGAGATCAGGAATAAGAAGGGTGCAGTCACAATGTTGGGGGTTTACTACAGACCTCCCAACAGCCAGCGGGAGATAGAGGAGCAGATAGGTAGACAGATTTTGGAAAAGAGTAAAAACAACAGGGTTGTTGTGATGGGAGACTTCAACTTCCCCAATATTGACTGGGACGCACTTAGTGCTAGGGGCTTAGACGGGGCAGAGTTTGTAAGGAGCATCCAGGAGGGCTTCTTAAAACAGTATGTAGACAGTCCAACTAGGGAAGGGGCTGTACTGGACCTGGTATTGGGAAATGAGCCCGGCCAGGTGATAGAAGTTTCAGTAGGGGAGCATTTCGGGAACAGTGACCACAATTCAGTAAGTTATAAAGTGCTGATGGACAAGGATAAGAGTGGTCCTAGGGTGAATGTGCTAAATTGGGGGAAGGTTAATTATAACAATATTAGGCGGGAACTGAAGAACCTAGATTGGGGGAGGATGCTTGAGGGTAAATCAATATCTGACATGTGGGAGGCTTTCAAATGTCAGTTGAAAGGAATTCAGGACCGGCATGTTCCTGTGTGGAAGAAGGATAAATACAGCAAATTTCAGGAACCTTGGATAACGAGAGATATTGTAGGCCTCATCAAAAATAAAAAGGAGGCATTTGTCAGGGCTAGAAGGCTGGGAACAGACGAAGCCTGTGTGGAATATAAGAAAAGTAGGAAGGAACTTAAGCAAGGAGTCAGGAGGGCTAGAAGGGGTCACGAAAAGTCATTGGCAAATAGGGTTAAGGAAAATCCCAAGGCTTTTTACACGTACATAAAAAGCAAGAGGGTAGCCAGGGAAAGGGTTGGCCCACTGAAGGATAGGCAAGGGAATCTATGTGTGGAGCCAGAGGAAATGAGCGAGGTACTAAATGAATACTTTGCATCAGTATTCACCAAATAGAAGGAATTGGTGAATGTTGAGTCTGGAGAACAGTAAGAAGTCTTACAACACCAGGTTAAAGTCCAACAGGTTTGTTTCAAACACGAGCTTTCGGAGCACGGCTCCTTCTTCAGGTGAATGGAAAGGCTTGTTCCAGAAATGTTTATATAGACACAGTCAGAGATGCCCCGGAATGCGAGCACCTGCAGGCAATCAAATCATCAAAGATGCAGAGAGAGAGGTAACTCCAGGTTAAAGAGGTGTGAATTGTCCCAAGCCAGTTCAGTCGGTAGGCCTCTGCAAGTCCAGGCTTGTTGGTGGGGGCCGAATGTAATGCGACATGAATCCCAGATCCCGGTTGAGTCCGCATTCATGCGTGCGGAACTTAGCTATAAGTTTTTGCTCAGCAATTTTGCGTTGTCGCGTCTCCTGAAGGCCTCCTTGTAGAATGCTGACCCGGAGATCAGAGGCTGAATGTCCTTGACTGCTGAAGTGTTCCCCAACTGGAAGGGAACAGTCCTGCCTGTTGATAGTCGCACGATGCCCGTTTATTCATTGTCGCAGTGTCTGCATGGTCTCGCCAATGTACCACGCTTCGGGACATCCTTTCCTGCAGCGTATGAGGTAGACTACATTGGTCGAGTCGCACGAGTATGCGCCGCGTACCTGGTGGGTGGTGTTTCCACGTGTAATGGTGGTGTCCATGTCGATGATCTGGCATGTCTTGCAGAGATTACCCTGGCAGGGTTTTGTGGTGTTGTGGTTGCTGTTCTGAAGGCTGGGTAATTTGCTGCAAACAATGGTTTGTTTGAGGTTGCGCGGTTGTTTGAAGGCCAGTAGTGGGGGTGTGGGGATGACCTTGGCAAGATGTCCATCCTCGCTGATGATGTGTTGGAGGCTGCGAAGAAGATGTCGTAGTTTCTCCGCCCCAGGAAAGTACTGGACGACGAAGGGTACTCTGTCAGTGGTGTCCCGTGTTTGTCTTCTGAGGAGGTCGGTGCGGTTTTTTGCTGTGGCGCGGTGGAACTGTCGATCAATGAGTCGAGCGCCATATCCCGTTCGTACGAGGGCATCTTTCAGCATCTGTAGGTGTCTGTTGCGCTCCTCCTTGTCTGAGCAGATCCTGTGTATACGGAGGGCTTGTCCATAGGGGATGGCTTCTTTAATGTGTTTCGGGTGAAAGCTGGAGAAGTGGAGCATCGTGAGATTATCTGTGGGCTTGCGGTAAAGCGAGGTGCTGAGGTGACCGTCCTTGATGGAGACGAGTGTGTCCAAGAATGGAACTGAATTTGGAGAATAGTCCATGGTGAGTTTGATGGTGGGATGGAACTTATTGATGTCATCGTGTAGTCGTTTCAGTGATGTCTCGCCGTGGGTCCAAAGGAAAAAAATGTCATCGATGTATCTGGTGTATAGCATCGGTTGAAAGTCCTGTGTGGTGAGGAAGTCCTGTTCAAACTTGTGCATGAAGATGTTGGCATATTGAGGTGCAAATTTGGTCCCCATGGCTGTTCCGTGCGTCTGGATGAAGAATTTGTTGTCGAAGGTGAAGACGTTGTGGTCTAGAATGAAACGGATGAGTTGCAGAATTGCGTCTGGAGATTGGCAGTTGTCGGTGTTGAGGACTGAGGCTGTTGCAGCAATGCCGTCGTCATGGGGGATGCTGGTGTAGAGTGCCGAGACATCCATTGTGACGAGGAATGTTCCTGGTTCAACTGGTCCATGGGTGCTGAGTTTCTGTAGGAAGTCCGTCGTGTCGCGACAGAAGCTGGGTGTACCTTGTACGATGGGTTTCAAGATGCCCTCGATGTGGCCAGAGAGGTTCTCACACAGGGTCCCATTGCCTGAAACGATAGGACGGCCTGGTGTGTTGGCCTTGTGTATTTTCGGGAGGCAGTAGAGATCTCCAGTGCGGGGATTACGTGGGATGAGAGCACGTAGGGTGTTCTGAAGGTCTGGATCTAAGGTCTTGATCAGTCTGCTGAGTTGGCGGATGTGTTCCTTGGTTGGATCTGCGGGTAACTGCCTGTAGTGTTCCTGGTTGTCGAGTTGTCGGTATACTTCTTTGCAGTAGTCTGTTCTGTTCAGTATGACGGTGGCCCCTCCTTTGTCTGCTGGTTTGATGACGATGTTGCGGTTGGTCTTGAGAGTGCGGATGGCGTTGCGTTGTGCTTGGGTGACGTTTGAGGCTGCCTTGTGATTGCGAGTGATGAATCTGGCATTGACACGACTTCTGACGGCTTGAGCATACATGTCGAGTCTAGGGCAGCGGCCTTCCGGAGGGGTCCAATTTGACTCTTTCCTTTTCGGTTGCTGCACTGCAGATCTCGCGGTCTGCTGTTCCGGTTCATTGGTCGTGTCCCTGGGTTTCGATGTCGGCCTCTTGGGGTCTGTGGAAGAATTCCCGGAGCCTCATTCGCCTGATGAATTCCTCCGTATCTGCCGCGAGACTGATGGGGTCCATTTTGGTGGTGGTGCAGAAATTGAGCCCTCTGCTGAGGACTTCGATTTCGTCTGGTTGAAGGGTGTAGTCTGACAAGTTGACAATGGATTTCCCTGTATTGTTTTCGACTGTTGTACCGGGAGAAGCTTGATTGCTGCTGGTGGTGATGCCAAGTTTCTCAAGCTTCCTGTTCTTGGTGTGCATGTAGGTGGCATAGTATTGCTGTCTCATCTGTTTGGCGGTGTTCCGCAGCTGGTCTGCTGTGTCCTGAGCGCAAGTTGAGAATATGGCCTCTCTCTTGGTTTCCAGGTTGCGTCGACTGCTGTAGAGTTGGTGTACGAGGTGTTTGAGGAGTGTGACAGAGGTGCGGTGGCAGAGTCTTTCAGCGTAGTCTGTGTTGTAAGTCGACTTGAGTGGGTTTTTGATCTGTAGTCCTTTCGGGATCTTGTCTGCTTTTTTGCATCTTTGTAGAAACTGAATGTCAGTGTCTATATGCGCGATCTTCCTGGAGATCCTCTCCACTTTGAGCCGGCAGTTTGCGGTGTCAATGGTAGCCATGATGTGGAGATGCCGGCGTTGGACTGGGGTGAGCACAGTAAGAAGTCTTACAACACCAGGTTAAAGTCCAACAGGTTTGTTTCAAACACGAGCTTTCGGAGCACGGCTCCTTCTTCAGGTGAATGGAAAGGCTTGTTCCAGAAATGTTTATATAGACACAGTCAGAGATGCCCCGGAATGCGAGCACCTGCAGGCAATCAAATCATCAAAGATGCAGAGAGAGAGGTAACTCCAGGTTAAAGAGGTGTGAATTGTCCCAAGCCAGTTCAGTCGGTAGGCCTCTGCAAGTCCAGGCTTGTTGGTGGGGGCCGAATGTAATGCGACATGAATCCCAGATCCCGGTTGAGTCCGCATTCATGCGTGCGGAACTTAGCTAGTCTGGAGAAGGGTGTGTAGACAGCCTGGGTCACATTGAGATCTAAAAAGACAAGATGTTGGGCATCTTGAAAAATATTACGGTAGATAGGTCCCCAGGGCCTGATGGGATCTACCCCAGAATACTGAAGGAGGCGAGACAGGAAATTGCTGAGGCCTTGACAAAGATCTTTGGATCCTCACTGTCTTCAGGTGATGTCCCGGAGGACTGAAGAATAGCCAATGTTGTTCCTTTGTTTAAGAAGGGTAGCAAGGATAATCCAGGGAGCTACAGGCCGTGAGCCTTACATCAGTGGTAGGGAAATTACTGGAGAGAATTCTTCGAGACAGGATCTACTCCCATTTGGAAGCAAATGGATGTATTAGCAAGAGGCAGCACGGTTTTGTGAAGGGAAGGTCGTGTCTCACTAACTTGATAGAGTTTTTCAAAGAGGTCACAAAGATGATTGATGCAGGTAGGGCAGTGGATGTTGTCTATATGGACTTCAGTAAGGCCTTTGACAAGGTCCCTCATGGTAGACTGGTACAAAAGTCACACGGGATCAGGGATGAGCCGGCAAGGTTGATACAAAACTGGCTAGGTCATAGAAGGCAGAGAGTAGCAATGGAAGGGTGCTTTTCTAATTGGAGGGCTGTGACTAGTGGTGTTCCATAGGGATCAGTGCTGAGACCTTTGCTGTTCGTAGTATATATAATTGATTTGGAGGAAAATGTAACTGGTCTGATTAGTAAGTTTGCAGACGACACAAAGGTTGGTGGAATTGCGGATAGCGATGAGGAATGTCAGAGGGTACAGCAGGATTTAGATCGTTTGGAGACTTGGGCGGAGAGATGGCAGATGGAGTTTAATCCGGACAAATGTGAGGTAATGCATTTTGGAAGGTCTAATGCAGGTAAGGAATATACAGTGAATGGTAGAACCCTCAAGAGTATTGAAAGTCAGAGAGATCTAGGTGTACAGGTCCACAGGTCACTGAAAGGGGCAACATAAGTGGAGACGATAGTCAAGAAGGCATATGGCATTGAGTATAAGAATTGGCAAGTCATGTTAGAAATTTAGTTAGGCCACACTTGGAGTATGGTGTTCAATTCTGGTCGCCACACTACCAGAAGGATGTGAAGGATTTAGAGAGGGTGCAGAAGTGATTTACCAGGATGTTGCCTGGTATGGAGGGCATTAGCTATGAGGAGGGGTGGAATAAACTCGGTTTGTTCTCACTGGAACGACGGAGGTTGAGGGGCGACCTGATAGAGGTCTACATGAGGGGCATAGACAGAGTGGATCGTCAGAGGCTTTTCCCCAGGGTAGAGGGGTCAATTACTAGGGGGCATAGGTTTAAGGTGAGAGGGGCAAGGTTTAGAGTAGATGCACGAGGCAAGTTTTTTTACACAGAGGGTAGTGGGTGCCTGGAACTCTCTGCCGGAGGAGGTGGTGGAAGCAGGGACGATAGTGATATTTAAGGGGCATCTTGATTAATACATGAATAGGATGGGAATAGAGGGATACGGAGCCAGGAAGTGTAGAAGATTGTAGTTTAGTCGGGCAGCATCGTTGGCACGGGCTTGGAGGGCCGAAGGGCCTGTTCCTGTGCTGTACTTTTCTTTGTTCTTTGTCCTCTTGTCCTATACCTTGGGTGTGGTTACCTCCCTGTAACTCTTCTCTATAACACCCTCTGCCTTCCGAATGATCCGAAGTTCATCCGGCTCCAGCTCCAGTTCCCTAACACGGTTTCTGAGCAGCAGGAGTTTGGTGCACTTCCCGCAGGTATAGTCAGCGGGTATACCAGTGATATCCCTCACCACCCACATCCTACAGGAGGAGCATGGAACTGCCCTAGCCTCCATCCCCTCTTACCTTACAGAATATAGCTGCACTGTGGAGTAACTGGAACTCCGCCTTCCGACTCTGCTCCCAGTCAGCTATAGTCTCTGTAAACACCCGGCCCCCTTCACGCTATTTGAGGAAATGTAGAAAATGAAATGAAAGGAGCACCTTCCTCCCTCCTCACTTAACTCCCTCAGTCACCAAACCCTCACTACAGCACTGAAATGCACCCAAATTCAGCACTCCCTCAGTCCCCAAACCCTCGTGATAGCACTCAAATGCACCCAAATTCAGCACTCCCTCAGTCACCAAACTCTCACTATAGCACTCAAATGCACCCAAATTCAGCACTCCCTCAGTCCCTAAACTCTCACTATAGCACTCAAATGCACCCAAATTCAGCACTCCCTCAGTCCCTAAACTCTCACTATAGCACTCAAATGCACCCAAATTCAGCACTCCCTCAGTCACCAAACTCTCGCTATAGCACTCAAATGCACCCAAAGTCAGCACTCAGTGCAAACAAAGTCAGCACTGTAGCTGGCTCACTTTTGCACTGTGAATCAAGCCTCTGAAAACTGGCCTAATCCAATTAACTAATTAACAAGTTCCAGCTGAAAGTAGCTACAAGTAGAACCTTTGTTTAAAGCTCATTGAAATTCACCTTCTTCTCAACCAAACAGCAACTTTTAAGTTAATTAACTAAATGAAAGAAAGACTAGACTTTAGATAAAAATTAAAAATAAACCCTTAATATCCCTCAGTCACTTGTATAATTTAACCCATGAAGCAGAGGCCAATCATGGGCCACCCAGATTCCAGATAAACGGAGCTACCTAGTAAGACGAAAAGGCAACACCCCCAGATTGGAGGCTCCCCTCCCCAGTTTCAGTTTGTATCCTGAATAATAATAATCTTTATTGCCACATTAACACTGCAATGAAGTTACTGTGTAAAGCCCCTGGTCACCACATTCCGGCGCCTGTTCAGGTACACAGAGGGAGAATTCAGAATGTCCAATTCACCTAACAGCACGTCTTTCGGGACTTGTCGGGGGGAAATTGGAACACCCAGAGGATACCCACGCAGACACTGGGAGAACAGACAGTGACCCAAGCCGGGAATCGAACCAGGGACCCTGGCACTGTGAAGCAAGAGTGCTAACCACCGTGGTACCGTGCTTGCCTTCTCCCTGCACTCATAAACCACTCCCCTAGTGCACCATAGCTGGCCCACTGCCTTCACTGTGGCCACCAGATCAAACTGTGTTTGCAGCTGCTTCCTAGTCGCTACACCTCAGGGGTTGGCTTATCTGAATCCCGGCGATTCATCTCCAAAATTACACCCACCAGTCACTACCACTATCCATCTCTGAGACCAAATTACACCCACCAGTCACTACCACTATCCATCTCTGAGACCAAATTACACCCACCAGTCACTACCACTATCCATCTCTGAGACCAAATTACACCCACCAGTCACTACCACTATCCATCTCTGAGACCAAATTACACCCACCAGTCACTACCACTATCCATCTCTGAGACCAAATCCACAAAGTGTGGAGCATGGTCAGAAAGTAGTATTGCTGTATATTCTGGGTTTTTTTTACCAAGAGAGTCAGGATCTCCCCATTCGAAAGCAATCGATCCTGGAGCATACTCTTTTTTTAAAAAATAATTTTTATTGGAATTTTTTACAGAAAATATAAAAATATAACAACAAGTATAGCAACAAGCAGTAATATGCAACTAACAGCCCCATAACACCCACAATTCCCCCCAAACCGTAACATCACATGTATCACACTCCCCACACCCCCCCCCCCCCCCCAACAAGAGAACTTAACCATAAATTAAAATTAAATAAATCAAATTTAAATAAAATAAGCCAACATAATCAACGTCCCCCCCTCCCCCCCCCGGGTTGCTGCTGCTACTGTCCCAGTACCCTATCGTTGAGCCAGAAAGTCGAGGAAAGGTTGTCACCGTTTAAAGAACCCTTGTACCGATCCTCTCAGGGCGAATTTAACCTTCTCCAGCTTAATGAAACCCGCCATGTCATTGATCCAGGTCTCCACGCTTGGGGGCCTCGCGTCCTTCCACTGTAGCAAAATCCTTCGCCGGGCTACTAGGGACGCAAAGGCCAGCACACCGGCCTCTTTCGCCTCCTGCACTCCCAGCTCCACCCCAACCCCAAAAATCACGAGTCCCCATCCTGGCTTGACCCTGGATCCTACCACCCTCGACACCGTCCTCGCCACCCCCTTCCAGAACTCCTCCAGTGCCGAGCATGCCCAGAACATATGGGCATGGTTCGCTGGACTCCCCGAGCACCTGACACACCTGCCTTCACCCCCAAAGAACCTACTCATCCTCGTCCCAGTCATGTGGGCCCGGTGTAGCACCTTGAATTGGATGAGGCTAAGCCGCGCACATGAGGCTAAGCCGCGCACATGAGGAGGAAGAATTAACCCTCTCCAGGGCATCAGCCCATGTCCCGTCTTCGATCTGTTCCCCCAGTTCCCCCTCCCACTTCGTTTTCAGCTCCTCTACTGACGCCTCTTCCACCTCCTGCATAACCTTGTAGATATCGGATATCTTCCCCTCCCCGACCCAGACCCCCGAGAGCACCCTGTCACTCAACCCCCTCACGGGAAGCAAAGGGAATCCCTCCACCTGCCGACTAGCAAATGCCTTTACCTGCAGATACCTGAACATGTTCCCCGGGGGGAGCCCAAATTTCTCCTCCAACTCCCCCAGGCTCGCAAACCTTCCGTCGATAAACAGGTCCCTCAGCTGTCTAATGCCCGCTCTTTTACCATCCCTGAAATCCCCCATCCATGTTCCCCGGGACGAACCTATGGTTCCCCCCTAACGGAGCCTCCATCGAGCCCCCCACTGCTCCCCTATGTCGCCTCCACTGCCCCCAAATCTTGAGGGTAGCCGCCACCACCGGACTCGTGGTATACCTCGTGGGAGGGAGCGGCCACGGCGCCGTTACCAGGGCCCCCAGGCTTGTATCCCCATAGGACGCTCTCTCCATCCGTTTCCATGCTGCCCCCTCCCCCTCCATCACCCACTTATGCACCATCGACACGTTGGCTGCCCAGTAGTACCCCGAGAGGTTGGGCAAAGCCAGCCCCCCCCCCCTCTCTACTCCGCTCCAAGAAGACCCTCTTCACCCTCGGAGTGCCATGCGCCCAAACAAATCCCATGATGCTGCTGATCACCCTTTTAAAAAAGGCCCTAGGGATAAAGATGGGCAAGCACTGGAAGAGGAACAAGAACCTCTGGAGAACCGTCATTTTGACGGATTGCACTCTGCCCGCCAGCGATAGCGGCACCATGTCCCACCTTTTAAATTCCTCCTCCATCTGTTCCACTAGTCTGGTGAAGTTAAGCTTATGAAGAGCCCCCCAACTTCTGGCCACCTGCACCCCCAGGTACCTGAAACTCTTCACTGCCCTCCTGAAGGGAAGCCTCCCAATTCCCTCCTCCTGATCTCCCGGGTGCACTACAAATACCTCGCTCTTTCCTCAGTTTAGCTTATAGCACGAGAAGCCCCCAAATTCGCTAATAGCTCCATCACCCCCGGCATTCCCCCCTCTGGGATCCACCACATATAACAGCAGGTCGTCCGCATACAGCGATACCCGGTGCTCCCCCCCCCCCCCCCCCCCCCCCCGCACCAGACCCCTCCACTTCCCTGACTCCCTCAACGCCATAGCCAGCGGTTCAATCGCCAGTGCAAAGAGCAGGGGGGACAGGGGACACCCCTGCCTGGTCCCACGATGGAGCCTAATATACTCCGATCTCCTTCCATTTGTAACTACACTCGCCATCGGCACCGCGTAAAGCAGCCTCACCCATTTGATGAATCCCTCCCCAAATCCAAACCTCTCCAGCACCTCCCACAGGCACCCCCACTCAACTCTATCAAACACCTTCTCTGCGTCCAGCGCCACCACTATCTCCGCCTCCCCCTCCACTGCCGGCATCATGATAACATTGAGCAGTCTCCGCACATTCGTGTTGAGCTGCCGCCCCTTGACAAATCCTGTCTGATCTTCGTGAATTACCTCTGGCACACAATCCTCTATCCTGGTAGCCAGGATCTTCGCCAGCAACTTAGCGTCTACGTTAAGGAGCGAGATAGGCCTATATGATCCGCACTGCAAGGGGTCCTTATCCCGTTTTAGGATCAAAGAGATCAGTGCCCGCGACATCGTCGGGGGCAAAGCCCCCCCCTCCCACGCCTCATTGAAAGTTGATCCTGGAGCATACTCCATGTATGTGTGAAAAGAATGAGAACTTCTTATCCTTCCAGGGCTAGACTGGTCCATTTTAGGATCCAACACACTATTGAAGTCTCCTCCAAGAATCAGTTGATGCGTATCCAGATCCAGGATGGATCCCAACAGATTTTGTACAAATACCACATCATCCGAGTTAGGGGCATAGACATTCACCAGTGCCACCAATGACTCACTGACCACCATGTATCTCCCATTAGTGCGCACAATGATCCTACTGACTTCTAGCGCGAGCCGTTTTGATCAGAATTACAGCGTTTCGAGCCCTTCCGTCAAAGCCTGAGTGAAACACCCGGCTTACATACCCCTTCTGCAGCCTGGTCTGATCTCCAACTCTCAAGTGAATCTCCTGCTAGAACACCACATCAGCATTTAGATTCTTTAGATGAGCGAAAACACTCAACCTCTTCACTGGGCCACCCAATCCCCTTACATTCCAGATGACCAACTGAATCAGTGATCTTCCACTCCCCCCGCCATCCCATCATGGAATTAGCCATTCCCACCTAAAGGGACTTCCCAGTAAATATTCAAAAAACACAGGTGAAGGCCCACGCAAGATGGCCACCACGCATCCCCTCAGAGTAAAACAAAATCAGTTCTATAGTCATCAGCAAACTAACCCCATCCCTCCCCATTTCCCACCAACACCGCACTCACCCATACAAATTGAAACCAAACCCAGCATCCAAACCACCTCCCCCCCCAACCCCCCCCAGGCACCGACCCTCGGTACATCGCAGCAGCCAAAACTGGTTCCAAAATTGCAGCTTTGCCCCCCCCCCCACCCATCTCACTCCCGTTTACCAGCTTCATTTATTGCTGGAGGGCGAGCGTGTGGGGGGGGCAAATAAAACCCCCAAAAAATGACAATGTTGCCCACCTCGAGGATCAAACATATTTCAGAATGAAGTCCCTTACCAGGACAGAATTCCAATGGGGGCCATATGCACCCCCTCCCCATTCTATACACCTCGTGCTTCACAAAGAAAATCCCCCTTTATTCCCACAAATAGATAAACAGATTTTATCAACTGTTATGGGAGCGGCGTTTTCAGAACCCCAAAATGTATCATGGAGTTCAACCCACCTCTCCCTTTAATGTATTGTTGCTTTTGAAGCACACGGCTTGGTCGCCAGGTGTGGTATGACAATTATGGACACGTGGGTTTTTAAACACAAAACAATGTTTATTCCATGAATTCAACTTAACCTTTTAAATAAACATTGGATTACTCAACACCCCTTTACTTCAAAGATAACCCTGAAAATAATACAACACTAAATAATCCCTCAAAATGTTCCTTCAAACCTCCAAAAGACTCAACACCTTTAACAACAGAATCACATCAGGTTAAAGACATTACTATTATGAGTTTAAATCACTCAAATGATTCAGAGATAGTCTTTCATGGCAGAGATCACAGCAGATCCAGCTCACTGCAAACACAGACACACCCAAGCAGAAACGGCCCTAGGGTTGCTGGCGCCCCGGGCAAGCTGAACTTCGGCGCCCTTCGGGGGGGGGGGGGGCTCCGTTCACCGGGGGGGGGGGGGGCTCCGTTCACCGGGGGAGGCTCCGTTCACCGGGGGGGGGGGGGCCGGAGTGACCTGGTACATGATCGGGACCCACCGATCGGCGGGCCGGTCTCTCTGTCGGCAGGCCTCCTTTCTTCCACCGGCGAGCCTGGATCCATCCGCCATGTTTGTGCGGGGCGGCCACCGCGCATGCGCTGGTTGGCACCGGCCCAACTGCGCATGCGCCGGGTCTCTGACGCCAGTCACGCACTCCTTGATGGCGCCCCCAGCACATGGCGCCCCGGGCGACTGCCCGAGTTGCCGGTACCTTGAGCCGGCCCTGCACCCAAGCTCTTTTTCTTCATGCAGCTCTCAGCAAACCAGCCAGGCACTTCTCAGCTGCTCTCTCAAACTGAAACTAAAAGCAGAAGTGAGCTCAACTCAGCTACCCCCACCCTCTGACATCACTTCAGTAATATGAGCTGTTCTATTTCTTAAAGGTACATTGCTTAAACATCCATTTCTTAAAGGTACTCTCACATGACATCAACAAATATCAAAAACTATCTACAGGATATCACAACATCTATCCCAAGCCACAGAAAACACAGATCGTATCCAATACAGTAACTGGTGCCGAGTACATGCTTTACAATGAAGGTGTCTGCCTTCTTCGGAGTCCATTCACTCCTTGACCAGCTTGGCTCCCACATCTTGGTAAATCCTCACAAGGTACCCTCCCATTTCAACTCACGGTTTTATTTGGCCCACTTCAGGACCCCCTCCTTCTCCCTAAAGCTGTGGAAGTGAACGATAAGTGACTGAGGTGGCTTGTTCAGCTGAGGCTTCTGCCGTAGTGTTCGGTGGGCCCTGTCCAGCTCCAGAGGGGACGCAGATTTGACCTCGCCCATTATATTCTGAAACATCTGCTGCAGGTGCGCGATTCTCCTGAATTTTTAAAAATCTTACTTGCGAGATTACTATCATTGTTTATCTTCTCACTCTTTTCTTGGTCTTCTTTTGTAGATTTTAAAACCTTTCCCAATCCTCTGGCTTACCACTAATCTTTGCCACATTATGTGTTTTCTTACAGTTTAATACTATCCTTCACTTCCTTGGCATGGTTGGCTTATCCCTTTTCTAGAATCCTTCTTCCTGACTAGGATATATTTTTGTTGTGAGTCACAAACTATATTCAGAAATGTCTGCCGTTGCTGATCAACCGTCCTTCCTGCTAAACTCCTTTCCCAGTCCACTCCAGTCAACTTTGCCATTATTTCATTGTATTTCAGTTTAGCACAGTTGTTTCTTACCCAAGCTTCTCACACTCAAACTGAATGCTAAATTCTATCATGTTATGGTCACTGTTTCCGAGGGATCCTTTGCTCTGAGATTGTTTACTAAACCTGCCTGATTATACATTACCAGATCCAAAACCGCCTGTGCCTTGGTTGGATCCACAACCTATTGGAAACTGTCCCAAATACACTCTATGAATTCTTCCTCATGGCTAATCCTGCCAATTTGTTTCACGCAATACACATGAAGATTAAAGACACCCGTGATTAAAGAACTGCCTTTATGCAATGCCCTCATTATCTCCTGATTTATTCCCTGGCCTACAGAATAGATCCTGTTTGAGGGCCTTATGCTCTCCCACCAGTGTCTTCTTCCACTTGTTATTCCTTATCCCACTGATGGACTCTACATCTTCTGATCCAGGTAGTCAGTATTTAGTTTAGTTTTTCCAGACACTATTTGTTTAGAACTATTTATATCCAAGAGTGTACACCGGCTATTCTGTGTCTGAGGTTCTTGGACATCTGACTTGGTATCATCCTTACATCGACGTTAACTTCATTGTCTCATTAGCCCTTCACAGAGAAAATGTTTCCCATTGTGGGTAAATCTAGAGCTAGTAGGCACTGTTTCAAAATAAGTGTGTCCTAATTAAGACAGAAATGAAGAGGAACTTCTCTCTTTGAGGGCCGTTAATCTTTGGAATTCACTTCCTCAGAGGGCGGTGGAGGCCAGGCCATTGAGTATATTCCAGGCTGAGTTAGACAGAGTTTTGCTGGATTCGGGAGTCGAGGGTTATGGGGTCAGACAGGAAAGTGGAATTCAGGCCACATCAGTTCAATCAGGATCTTGAATGGTGGAGCAGGCTGAATGGGCCAAATGGCCTCTTCCTGCTCCTAATTCTTATGACCGATGTTTTCTGGACCTTGCCTTAACCCCAGAGACTCAGGGGTGGGGGCGTCAGGTCGGGTCGGTGGCTCCCCATCACTCAGGCTGGCGGTGAGATTGGCAGGTTTCGGAGCCGGACATTTTATTGACTCTTCACTGAACAAATAATATTGGGATTAACGAGTGACACAAATTTTGGGGGATAATGGCAAACTGATGGTGTAAGGCGAGTGAGGCGATGGGGTACAATGAGCAACTTATTGGACAGAGGGTTTTAATGGGGGGGCACAATGAATGGATTTCATGGATGAGATGGTTATGGGATGAGGAATAAAAGTACCCTGTCTTTCAGCTTCCACGGACAGGCGCAACCCCTGTGATCGAGCTTCTACCTGGGCCCTCAGCATCCGACAGCGGCTGAACAGCAGAATCCAGGGGTACAGGAAGCCTGATGGTCCAGATATCGATCTCTTAGTGGCTGAACTAATAATTACCTTCATCACTGTCATAAAAACAAACAGGAAGAGCTCGTGGCGTTACCTGTATGAGGTTCTACTCCTGACCGCACAGTACCGCAATTATCTGCGTGGCAAACCCCAGCTTCTGCGTCACCTTGAGAGCGTCTATTATCACTACGAGATTAACCGCGCCAAGCTCGCTGAGATCGACATCCTGGGAGCAATGGGCAAAGCTTTTCCCAGAGACACTTCCCCTTTGTACGAAAAGAACAGGAAGCCTGGCAGAACCCACATAGATACCCGCCCTCGCTTGCCCCCACTTCCAGAGGAGCCGCTGTCCAATGCCCTGTTGCCCCATATTGCCACACGGCGTGGTCCCTTTCTCCTGGAGCAAGGCCTGCAGGATATTCAAGACCAGAAGCTGCTGTCTTTTTCAGATCTCCATCAATCAGTTGCCATTATCGGGGCCAGCACTGCACAACTAGAAGCTGCCTGGCAGTCTAAGCTGGGGCTAATGGCCAAGGCATTCCGAGTCAATTTAACCGGAGATTATAAGCACAAGTCGACTCAAACTGAGACAGCCGACAACAAAACAGAAAGGTAATTGTCATGTGTTCCTGTATAACTTCTCAGTCCCGTATTTTCCTACCTGCACTTGATAAGCTCACAACCTGCAGAAACCCTCGGCCATTCCTCAGTTAATACTAGACTTTAGTTTCCCATAACATTCCCCGCTGAACACCTTCATTCTCCCTGCTGTAAACTTGATTCATCAAGTCTGGCTCCATAAAATCTGCAAAGTCCATTTTGTCCATTAACAATGAGCTCACTGGGCAGCTCAGTGGTTAGCACTGCTGCCTCACAGCGCTGAGGACGCGGGTTCAATCCCAGCCCTGGGCCACTGTCCATGTGGCGTTTCCACATTCTCCCCGTGTCTGTGTGGGTCTCACCCCCACAACACAATGATGTGCAGGGTAGGTGGATTGACCACGTTAAATTGCCCCGAATTGAAAAAAAGAAAGAATTGGGTACTTTCAATTTATAACAAAAAAAGACAATTAGCTTACCGATCCACAGTGCCTCCCAGTTAAGCACAACCAAAATTTTAAATTTCTCCTCACAGCGAATGTGTAATTTTAATGTGAGAATGAGTGCATTCACAGGGAGAGTGTCTGTGTTCAGACAGAATGTTTGGGAGGCACAGTGGTTAGCACTACTGCTTCACAACTCCAGGGTCCCGGGTTCAATTCCGACCTCGGGTGACTATCTGTGCGGAGTTTGCACTTTCTCCCCGTGTATGCGTGAGTTTCCTCCGGGTCCTTCGGATTCCTCCCACAGTCCAATTGCCCCTGGGTGGGGTTACTGAGGTACGTGGATAGGGTGGAGACGTGGTCTGAAGTAGTGTTCTCTTTCCAAGAGCTGGTGCTGAGTCGATGGGCCAAATGCTTTCCTTCTGCACAGAATCTACCACTCATGTATCTGTGTTCACAGTGAGTGTGTCTGTTCACAGGGAGTGTGTCTGTGTTCACAGTGAGTGTGTCTCTGTTCACAGTGAGTGTGTCTCTGTTCACAGTGAGTGAGTCTGTGTTCACAGTGAGTGAGTCTGTGTTCACAGGGAGTGTGTCTCTGTTCACAGTGAATGTCTGTGTTCACATGGAGGGTGTCTGTTCACAGTGAGTGTGTCTCTGTTCACAGTGAGTGTGCCTGTGTTCACAGTGAGTGTCTCTCTGTTCACAGTGAGTGTGTCTGTGTTCACAGTGAGTGTGTCTGGGTTCACAGTGAGTGTGTCTGTGTTCATATTGAATGTGTCTGATCACAGTGAGTGTGTCTCTGTTCACAGTGAGTGTGTCTCTGTTCACAGTGAGTGTGTCTGTATTCACAGTGAGTGTGTCTCTGTTCACAGTGAATGTCTGTGTTAATAGTGAATGGCTGTGTTTGTCGTGAGTGTGTCTGTGTTCACAATGAGTGTATGTGTGATCAGAGTGAGTGTGTGTGTTCACAGTTAGTGTGTCTGTGTTCACAGTGAGTGTGTCTCTGTTCACAGTGAGTGTGTCTCTGTTCACAGTGAGTGTATCTGTGTTCACAGTGAGTGTGTCTCTGTTCACAGTAAGTGTGTCAGTGTTCACAGTGAGTGTGTCTGTTCACAGTGAGGGTGTCTGTTCACAGTGAGTGTGTCTGTTCACAGTGAGTGTGTCTCTGTTCACAGTGAGTGTGTCTCTGTTCACAGTGAGTGTGTCTGTATTCACAGTGAGTGTGTCTCTGTTCACAGTGAATGTCTGTGTTAATAGTGAATGGCTGTGTTTGTCGTGAGTGTGTATGTGTTCACAATGAGTGTATGTGTGATCACAGTGAGTGTATGTGTGTTCACAGTGAGTGTGTCTGTGTTCACAGTCAGTGTATCTGTGTTCACAGTGAGTGTGTCTGTGTTCACAGTGAGTGTCTGTGTTAATAGTGAGTGTGTCTGTGTTCACAGTGAGTGTGTCTCTGTTCACAGTGAGTGTGTCTCTGTTCACAGTGAGTGTGTCAGTGTTCACAGTGAGTATGTGTGTTCACAGTGAGTGTGTCTCTGTTCACAGTGAGTGTGTCTCTGTTCACAGTGAGTGTGTCTGTATTCACAGAGTGTGTCTCTGTGAATTCACAGTGAATGTCTGTGTTAATAGTGGATGGCTGTGTTCACAGTGAGTGTGTGTGTGTTCACAGTGAGTGTGTCTGTGTTCACAGTGAGTGTGTCTGTGTTCACAGTGAGTGTGTCTCTGTTCACAGTGAGTGTGTCTCTGTTCACAGTTAGTGTGTCTGTGTTCACAGTGGGTGTCTGTGTTCACAGTAAATGTGTCTCTGTTCACAGTGAGTGTGTGTGTGTTCACAGTAAGTGTGTGTGTTCACAGTGAGTGTGCCTGTGTTCACAGTGAGTGTGTGTCTGTGTTCACAGTGAGTGTGTGTCTGTGTTCACAGTGAGTGTCTCTGTTCACAGTGAGTGTGTCTCTGTTCACAGTGAGTGTGTCTGTATTCACAGTGAGTGTGTCTCTGTTCACAGTGAATGTCTGTGTTAATAGTGAATGGCTGTGTTTGTCGTGAGTGTGTATGTGTTCACAATGAGTGTATGTGTGATCACAGTGAGTGTATGTGTGTTCACAGTGAGTGTGTCTGTGTTCACAGTCAGTGTATCTGTGTTCACAGTGAGTGTGTCTGTGTTCACAGTGAGTGTCTGTGTTAATAGTGAGTGTGTCTGTGTTCACAGTGAGTGTGTCTCTGTTCACAGTGAGTGTGTCTCTGTTCACAGTGAGTGTGTCTCTGTTCACAGTGAGTGTGTCAGTGTTCACAGTGAGTATGTGTGTTCACAGTGAGTGTGTCTCTGTTCACAGTGAGTGTGTCTCTGTTCACAGTGAGTGTGTCTGTATTCACAGAGTGTGTCTCTGTGAATTCACAGTGAATGTCTGTGTTAATAGTGGATGGCTGTGTTCACAGTGAGTGTGTGTGTGTTCACAGTGAGTGTGTCTGTGTTCACAGTGAGTGTGTCTGTGTTCACAGTGAGTGTGTCTCTGTTCACAGTGAGTGTGTCTCTGTTCACAGTTAGTGTGTCTGTGTTCACAGTGGGTGTCTGTGTTCACAGTAAATGTGTCTCTGTTCACAGTGAGTGTGTGTGTGTTCACAGTAAGTGTGTGTGTTCACAGTGAGTGTGCCTGTGTTCACAGTGAGTGTGTGTCTGTGTTCACAGTGAGTGTGTGTCTGTGTTCACAGTGAGTGTGTGTCTGTGTTCACAGTGAGTGTGTGTCTGTATTCACAGTGAGTGTGTGTGTGTTCACAGTGAGTGTGTGTGTTCTAAGTGAGTGTGTGTGTTATAAGTGAGTGTGTCTGTGTTCATAGTGAGTGTGTCTGTGTTCATAGTGAGTGTGTCTGTGTTCATAGTGAGTGTGTCCGTGTTCACAGTGAGTGTGTGTTCACAGTGAGTGTGTGTTCACAGTGAGTGTGTCCGTGTTCACAGTGAGTGTGTGTTCACAGTGAGTGTGTCTCTGTTCACAGTGAGTGTGTCTCTGTTCACAGTGAGTGTGTGTGTGTTCACAGTGAGTGTGTCTGTGTTCACAGTGAGTGAGTGTGTGCGTTCACAGTGAGTGTGTGTGTGTGTTCACAGTGAGTGTGTCTCTGTTCACAGTGAGTGTGTCTGTGTTCACAGTGAGTATGTGTGTTCACAGTGAGTGTGTCTGTATTCACAGTGAGTGTGTCTCTGTGAATTCACAGTGAATGTCTGTGTTAATAGTGAATGGCTGTGTTTGTCGTGAGTGTGTATGTGTTCACAGTGAGTGTGTCTGTTCACAGTGAGTGTGTCTGTTCACAGTGAGTGTGTCTCTGTTCACAGTGAGTGTGTCTCTGTTCACAGTGAGTGTGTCTCTGTTCACAGTTAGTGTGTCTGTGTTCACAGTGGGTGTCTGTGTTCACAGTAAATGTGTCTCTGTTCACAGTGAGTGTGTGTGTGTGTTCACAGTGAGTGTGTGTGTGTGTTCACAGTGAGTGTGTGTGTGTGTTCACAGTGAGTGTGCCTGTGTTCACAGTGAGTGTGTGTCTGTGTTCACAGTGAGTGTGTGTCTGTGTTCACAGTGAGTGTGTGTGTTCTAAGTGAGTGTGTGTGTTCACAGTGAGTGTGTGTCTGTGTTCACAGTGAGTGTGTGTCTGTGTTCACAGTGGGTGTCTGTGTTCACAGTAAATGTGTCTCTGTTCACAGTGAGTGTGTGCCTGTGTTCACAGTGAGTGTGTGTCTGTGTTCACAGTGAGGGTGTGTCTGTGTTCACAGTGAGGGTGTGTCTGTGTTCACAGTGAGTGTGTGTCTGTATTCACAGTGAGTGTGTGTGTGTTCACAGTGAGTGTGTGTGTTCTAAGTGAGTGTGTGTGTTATAAGTGAGTGGGTCTGTGTTCATAGTGAGTGTGTCTGTGTTCATAGTGAGTGTGTCTGTGTTCATAGTGAGTGTGTCCGTGTTCACAGTGAGTGTGTGTTCACAGTGAGTGTGTGTTCACAGTGAGTGTGTCCGTGTTCACAGTGAGTGTGTGTTCACAGTGAGTGTGTCTCTGTTCACAGTGAGTGTGTCTCTGTTCACAGTGAGTGTGTGTGTGTTCACAGTGAGTGTGTCTGTGTTCACAGTGAGTGAGTGTGTGCGTTCACAGTGAGTGTGTGTGTGTGTTCACAGTGAGTGTGTCTCTGTTCACAGTGAGTGTGTCTGTGTTCACAGTGAGTATGTGTGTTCACAGTGAGTGTGTCTGTATTCACAGTGAGTGTGTCTCTGTGAATTCACAGTGAATGTCTGTGTTAATAGTGAATGGCTGTGTTTGTCGTGAGTGTGTATGTGTTCACAGTGAGTGTGTCTCTGTTCACAGTGAGTGTGTCTGTTCACAGTGAGTGTGTCTCTGTTCACAGTGAGTGTGTCTCTGTTCACAGTGAGTGTGTCTCTGTTCACAGTTAGTGTGTCTGTGTTCACAGTGGGTGTCTGTGTTCACAGTAAATGTGTCTCTGTTCACAGTGAGTGTGTGTGTGTGTTCACAGTGAGTGTGTGTGTGTGTTCACAGTGAGTGTGTGTGTGTGTTCACAGTGAGTGTGCCTGTGTTCACAGTGAGTGTGTGTCTGTGTTCACAGTGAGTGTGTGTCTGTGTTGACAGTGAGTGTGTGTGTTCTAAGTGAGTGTGTGTGTTCACAGTGAGTGTGTGTCTGTGTTCACAGTGAGTGTGTGTCTGTGTTCACAGTGGGTGTCTGTGTTCACAGTAAATGTGTCTCTGTTCACAGTGAGTGTGTGTGTGTGTTCACAGTGAGTGTGTGTCTGTGTTCACAGTGAGTGTGTGTCTGTGTTCACAGTGAGTGTGTCTGTGTTCACAGTGAGTGTGTCTCTGTTCACAGTGAGTGTGTCTCTGTTCACAGTTAGTGTGTCTGTGTTCACAGTGGGTGTCTGTGTTCACAGTAAATGTGTCTCTGTTCACAGTGAGTGTGTGTGTGTTCACAGTAAGTGTGTGTGTTCACAGTGAGTGTGCCTGTGTTCACAGTGAGTGTGTGTCTGTGTTCACAGTGAGGGTGTGTCTGTGTTCACAGTGAGTGTGTGTCTGTATTCACAGTGAGTGTGTGTGTGTTCACAGTGAGTGTGTGTGTTCTAAGTGAGTGTGTGTGTTATAAGTGAGTGTGTCTGTGTTCATAGTGAGTGTGTCTGTGTTCATAGTGAGTGTGTCTGTGTTCATAGTGAGTGTGTCTGTGTTCATAGTGAGTGTGTCCGTGTTCACAGTGAGTGTGTGTTCACAGTGAGTGTGTGTTCACAGTGAGTGTGTCCGTGTTCACAGTGAGTGTGTGTTCACAGTGAGTGTGTCTCTGTTCACAGTGAGTGTGTCTCTGTTCACAGTGAGTGTGTGTGTGTTCACAGTGAGTGTGTCTGTGTTCACAGTGAGTGAGTGTGTGCGTTCACAGTGAGTGTGTGTGTGTGTTCACAGTGAGTGTGTCTCTGTTCACAGTGAGTGTGTCTGTGTTCACAGTGAGTATGTGTGTTCACAGTGAGTGTGTCTGTATTCACAGTGAGTGTGTCTCTGTGAATTCACAGTGAATGTCTGTGTTAATAGTGAATGGCTGTGTTTGTCGTGAGTGTGTATGTGTTCACAGTGAGTGTGTCTGTTCACAGTGAGTGTGTCTGTTCACAGTGAGTGTGTCTCTGTTCACAGTGAGTGTGTCTCTGTTCACAGTGAGTGTGTCTCTGTTCACAGTGAGTGTGTCTGTGTTCACAGTGGGTGTCTGTGTTCACAGTAAATGTGTCTCTGTTCACAGTGAGTGTGTGTGTGTGTTCACAGTGAGTGTGTGTGTGTGTTCACAGTGAGTGTGTGTGTGTGTTCACAGTGAGTGTGCCTGTGTTCACAGTGAGTGTGTGTCTGTGTTCACAGTGAGTGTGTGTCTGTGTTGACAGTGAGTGTGTGTGTTCTAAGTGAGTGTGTGTGTTCTAAGTGAGTGTGTCTGTGTTCATAGTGAGTGTGTCTGTGTTCATAGTGAGTGTGTCCGTGTTCACAGTGAGTGTGTGTTCACAGTGAGTGTGTGTACACAGTGAGTGTGTCCGTGTTCACAGTGTGTCCGTGTTCACAGTGAGTGTGTCTCTGTTCACAGTGAGTGTGTCTCTGTTCACAGTGAGTGTGTGTGTGTTCACAGTGAGTGTGTCTGTGTTCACAGTGAGTGAGTGTGTGTGTTCACAGTGAGTGTGTCTGTGTTCACAGTGAGTGCCCCTGTGTTCACAGTGAATGAGTCTGTGTTCACAGCGTGTCTCTGTGTTCACAGTGAGAGTGTCTGTGTTCATAGTGAATGAGTTTGTGTATATAGTGAGTGTCTGTGTTCACAGTGAGTGTGTCTGTGTTCACAGTGAGTGTGTCTCTGTTCACAGTGAGTGTGTCTCTGTTCACAGTGAGTGTGTCTCTGTTCACAGTGAATGTCTGTGTTAATAGTGAATGGCTGTGTTTGTCGTGAGTGTGTATGTGTTCACAATGAGTGTATGTGTGATCACAGTGAGTGTATGTGTGTTCACAGTGAGTGTGTCTGTGTTCACAGTGAGTGTATCTGTGTTCACAGTGAGTGTGTCTGTGTTCACAGTGAGTGTCTGTGTTAACAGTGAGTGTGTCTGTGTTCACAGTGAGTGTGCCTCTGTTCACAGTGAGTGTGTCTCTGTTCACAGTGAGTGTGTCAGTGTTCACAGTGAGTATGTGTGTTCACAGTGAGTGTGTCTCTGTTCACAGTGAGTGTGTCTCTGTTCACAGTGAATGTCTGTGTTCACATGGAGGGTGTCTGTTCACAGGGAGTGTGTCTGTGTTCACAGTGAGTGTGTCTGTGTTCACAGTGAGTGTCTATGTTCACAGTGAGTGTGTCTCTGTTCACAGTGAGTGTGCCTGTGTTCACAGTGAGTGTCTCTCTGTTCACAGTGAGTGTGTCTGTGTTCACAGTGAGTGTGTCTGGGTTCACAGTGAGTGTGTCTGTGTTCATATTGAATGTGTCTGATCACAGTGAGTGTGTCTCTGTTCACAGTGAGTGTGTCTCTGTTCACAGTGAGTGTGTCTGTATTCACAGTGAGTGTGTCTCTGTTCACAGTGAATGTCTGTGTTAATAGTGAATGGCTGTGTTTGTCGTGAGTGTGTCTGTGTTCACAATGAGTGTATGTGTGATCAGAGTGAGTGTGTGTGTTCACAGTTAGTGTGTCTGTGTTCACAGTGAGTGTGTCTCTGTTCACAGTGAGTGTGTCTCTGTTCACAGTGAGTGTATCTGTGTTCACAGTGAGTGTGTCTCTGTTCACAGTGAGTGTGTCAGTGTTCACAGTGAGTGTGTCTGTTCACAGTGAGGGTGTCTGTTCACAGTGAGGGTGTCTGTTCACAGTGAGTGTGTCTGTTCACAGTGAGTGTGTCTCTGTTCACAGTGAGTG